>NC_091171.1:44422869-44441160 GCF_040958095.1 Procambarus clarkii
TCAGGTATTGGTTGTGCCAAATTATCGAGGCTGTTCTCTATTTTATCTATGAGTGCCTCAGCCGTGGCATCTGTCGGATTGTTTATTAAAATAATAAGTGTTTATTTTCTCTATTTTTACTCCCAGTACCTGTACCACCTCATTTGTGAAGTTAAGGAGCTCCGAGCATGGAACGTCTTCCCTAATATTCAAACCTACTCCACCAAACCTAGCACCTCCAAAGGATACCTGATCAACCAGGCTGTGACTCATACGTCAGGCTGCGAGCAGCCGCGTCTAACAGCCTGGTTGATCAGTCCAGCAACCAGGAGGCCTGGTCGACGACCGGGCCGCGGGGACACTAAGCCCCGGAAGCACCTCAAGGTAGCCTCAAGGTAACCTTGCGGTCACCTTCCGATGATTTCGGTGCTCAACCGAAATCTACTCCCCGAAGCCCTCAGGCCGGGCTTGGGGAGTAGAAGAACTCCCAGAACCCCATCAACCAGGTATCAACCAGGTATCAACGTCCCCTCGGCCCGGTCCTTAGTGACCTAGCCTCCTTGTTACTAGACTGGTCAACCAGGCTGTTGGACACGGCTGCTCGCAGCCTAATGTATGAATCACAAACTAGTTGATCAGGTATCCTTTGGAGGTATTTATAAGGTTCTCTCTTGAACACTGTGAGGGGTCGGCCAGTTATGCCCCTTATGTGTAGTGGAAGCGTGTTGAACAGTCTCGGGCCTCTAATGTTGATAGAGTTCTCTCTCAGAGTACCTGTTGCACCTCTGCTCTTCAACGGGGGTATTCTGCACATCCTGCCATGCCTTCTGGTCTCATGTGATGTTATTTCTGTGTGCAGGTTTGGGATCAGCCCCTCTACTATTTTCCACGTATAGATTATTATGTATCTCTCCCGCCTGCGCTCAAGAGAATACAGATTTAGTCATTTTAGTCGGCCCCAATAGTTTAGATGTTTTACTTAGTGGATTCTAGCAGTAAAGGATCTCTGCACGTTCTCCAGGTCAGCAATTTCTCCAGCTTTGAAAGGGGCTGTCATTGTGCAGCAGTACTCCACTCTAGAGAGCACTAGCGTCTTGAAGAGTATCATCATCGGTATAGCATCTCTAGTGTGAAAAGTTCTTGTTATCCAACCTGTCATTTTTCTTGCAGTTGTGACGGCTACTTTATTGTGTTCTTTAAAGGTAAGGTCTTCCGACATGAGTACACCCAGATCCTTTACATTGCCTTTTCGTTCTATGTTATGATTTGCCTGAGTTTTGTACGTGGTTTCTGCTTTTATATTTTCCTTTTTTCCGTAGCGCATGAGCTGGAACTTATCTTCGTTAAATACCATCTTATTTTCTGTAGCCCATTGAAAGACTTGATTTACATCTGATTGGAGGTTTGCCGTGTCCTCTATATTGTCTATTCTCATAAAAATAATTGTGTCATCTGCAAAGGAAGATACGGTTATCCTATCATGAGGTTATCATGAGATGATTTCGGGGCTTAGCGTCCCCGCGGCCCGGTCCTCGACCAGACCTCCTTTTTGTCAATATAGTAATAATACACAGAAATCACAAAAGCGTGATACCACGTGGCGGAGCCGGTCGGCCGCGTGGACAGCACGCTGGACTTGTGATCCTGTAGTCCCGGGTTCGATCCCGGGCGCCGGCGAGAAACTATGGGCAGAGTTTATTTCACTCAATGCCTCTGTTACCTAGCAGTAAAACAGGTACCTGGGTGTTAGTCAGCTGTCACGGGCTGCTTCATGGGGGTGGAGGCCTGGTCGAGGACCGGGCCGCGGGGACACTAAAGCCCCGAAATCATCTCAAGATAACCTCAAGATAACGTGGCGGTACAGTTGACTACGGCGCATCTGGGAACACCCCGTGCCTAAGTTCGAACCCTTATCACGGCCCTTGTGGCGTTGTTAATACAGTAATAACAGTGTGTCCTTGTCTGTGTCCGATATGAGGACGAGAAGAAGTACTGGAGCAAGCACAGCACCCTGAGGGGGACTGTGCTTTTCACGGTTGCACATCCTGCAAGGCGCCAAGGGTTGAGGTATTTCAAAAGCCTTTGGAGATTTGGAGATTTTTTTCGCGGCAAGCGACCTCGGGCGGAATTGGGGGTATGACGGAGCCCCCCCCCCCCACGGCCTCGAGGCTTGTGCAAGGGGGGGGGGGTTGAAGTTGACGGCTTGTGTGAGGAGGGAAGGGGTTGAGCTATCCACCAGGATCCTTCCCTCTCCCCTGCCCTCCTCGCCTCCTTATAAACAGTCCATTTCAGAGAACAAAAGCATTCCATTATGGGGATTTTCCATTGGATTATTTTAGCCGAGTATTGCAAGAGAAGGACGACAATGGAGAGGGAGGAATGTGAGGCTTGGCCATAGAAACCCGGCAGGCGAGGGGAACACTGCCCCACCTCACCCATATCAGGTTCACCCCCACTACCACTACCACCACTACCACCCACCACCAGTACCCTGTGTTAGTTATGCTAACATGGTGTAAAGGTACCCGGTGGGGCTGAGGCAAAAGGGGGGGGGGGTGGCCTGGGGTGAGGGGGGTGACCTGGGGTGAGGGGGGGGGTGACCTGGGGGGGGGGTGGCCTGGGGTGAATGGGGGTGGGGGGGAGGGCGGAGTGGGACGGTGAGATAATGGAGTACAGGAACAGAGGCTTAAGAATGTTTCGTATTTCAAGAATATACATGAATATTGTTGCCATGGAGTGTCACCTCACCGTGTCACCCCTGTGTCACCCCACCGTGTCACCCCACGAGGCAGCCAGCAGCGTCTGAGAATGGCATTGTCGTTTTGTAGATAGTTCCAGTTATATAAGATGTCGGCTGCGTCCGACTCTTGCATATTCACGATGACAGTCTGACAAACCGACAGATAAAAGGAATAGGTAAACTCGGTACTGGATCTGTATCGAGAATAATCCCATCGGGATTACAAAAATGTAATCCCAATTGCATTTACATTTCAAATGTGAGATGTAATCCCACATTTCCACGCATGGAAGTGGTGAAGGCGTGTTCTTGCCGCTAATGACGAACACTCTTGTATTCACATGTCATTCACGGAAACTCATACGAAAGATTTCATGGATGGTGAAATCTGGACTCCAAATTCTAATCTATATAGATGTGATAGAGAAACTAGGTCGTTTGGAGGTCTGTATCAAGAGGAACTGGTATGCACAGAGTTCCTGAGCTCGACCAATCAGAAGTACTTATGGAAGTACTTGGAATCGAGGTGGAAAAATTCAACCTAATTCTTAGTCCAATATACAAACCGCCAGATACAACTGTTGAGGAATTCACAGAACACATGCACAAAACAGAGAACAAACATTCGGGTTCGATCCCAGGTGGGGGTGGAATTCGTATCCTGGCCGGGGAGGATTTACTGGGTGCAAATCCTTAACTGTAGCCTCTGTTTAACTGAACAGTAAAATGGGTACTTGGTTGTAACAACGATTCTTCGCGGCGGGAATCGTATTCCAGGGACCTGCCCGAAACGCTACGCGTACTAGTGGCTGTACAAGAATGTAACAACTCTTGTATATATCTCAAAAAAAAATCAACCCGTCAATAATAAAATATATATATATATATATATATATATATATATATATATATATATATATATATATATATATATATATATATATATATATATATATATATATATATATAATAAAAAATAGTCAGAGAACTACTGAGATTCTGTGACATTCTCGCTCAATCAACAGATCACAGAACCAACTAGGAACGAAAACACACAAGACCTGATACAGTATTCACAAACAATGATGAACTAATCAGAGACATTACAATCTCAGACACTACGAACACAAACCACAAGCTCATTGAAGTGCAAACTAAAATAAATACCTGAAGTAGGTCCAGGAGAATCAACAAGATAGAAGTGTTATTGCAATCAATTCAATTTCAACAATAAGATCGACTGGGAAAAAATAAATGTAGACCTTGCAACCATTCAATGGGAGACGGTCTTAAGCGACAAAACTCCCACACAGGGAATAGCTCAACTGACAGCTGAAGCTTACAAGGTCTGCTTGAAGCACGTACTGTACCTGTGAGGAGGGGCAGAAAGAGGACCACTCTAGAAAGAGAACGCAGACGACTGTACAGGAGAAGGAAAAAAATAACGGAAATGCTTAAGCAGACACGACTATCACAAGAAAGGAAAATAAACCTAAACAGAGAGATGGAAGAAATAGAACAAACGTTGAAGCGATCGTACGAGTCTGAGGAAATGGAATTGAAACAGAAAGTTATACAAAAAATAAAGAAAAAGCCCAAATATTTTTTCACATATACAAAATCAAAATAAAACCCCCCCCAGTATTGGACCTTTAATTACAACAGAAGGTACGTACCAAGGGGCCTGGTAGCCTGGTGGATAGCGCGCAGGACTCGTAATTCTGTGGCGCGGATTCGATTCCTG
This sequence comes from Procambarus clarkii, assembly GCF_040958095.1. Classification (NCBI taxonomy): domain Eukaryota; kingdom Metazoa; phylum Arthropoda; class Malacostraca; order Decapoda; family Cambaridae; genus Procambarus; species Procambarus clarkii. Next base: position 44,427,333 of record NC_091171.1, read on the forward strand.
CACCAGGTAGAAACAAATGGGCAAAGTTTCTTTCACCCTGAATGTTCCTGTTACCTAAAATAGGTACTTTGGAGTTAGTCAGCTGTCAAGTTAGTAGCAGTAAATAGGTACTTTGGAGTTAGTCAGCTGTCACGGGCTGCTTCCTGGGGTGTGTGTGTGGTGTTGAAAAAAAGTAGTTAGTAAGCAGTTGATTAACAGTTGAGAGGCGGGCCGAAAGAGCAAAGCTCAACCCCCGCAAACACAACTAGGTGAATACACAGAGGACGACAAAGAAATTAGTGAAATTCTAAGAAGTCAGTATGAGGCTATGTTTAGCACACCAATAAACAACATGAAAGTTGATGATCCAGACAGCTTCTTTATGAATGACATCCAAACTGCAGATAACATAACGGATATTAACACGAAATCGGAAGACTTTGAAAGAGAAATTGACAACATGCCCATGCACTCAGCTCCTGGGCCTGACTCATGGAATTCAATATTCATAAAGAAATGTAAAGTACCAGTAGCGCGAGCGCTCACTGTAATATGGAGAAAGAGCCTGGATACTGGGGAGATACCAGCAGCACTTAAATCTGCAGATATAGCTACTCTGCACAAGGGGGGTAGTAAAGCCTTGGCTAAAAACTATAGACCAGTTGCACTAACATCACACATAATAAAACTTTTTGAATGAGTGATTAGGAATCAACTTTACAGTTTTATTAAAAATAATGAACTCCACAACCCAGAACAACATGGATTTAGAGCGGGAAGATCCTGTCTGTCACAGTTACTCAACCACTATGACAAAATCACAAAAGTTTTAAAAGAAATACTAAATGTATTATTTATTATTATTATTAACATCTTTATTGACAAAATTAATTACAATTTTGCCTAATCAGAGGATTTCGATTAAGTCTTGTTAGAGTGAGAATAATGCTGGTATTCACTGTCTCACAGGACAGAGGGTCATACACAAGACAATAAGTCTAAACTGTAGGCGGAAGCACATATATATCATGGTTACAATCAATGTTTTAATGTAAACAAAATGTATGTAAATGCAATGTAAAAATGTAAACACAAAATGTAGATGTTGTATACACAGACTGCAATTGCCGACAAATGTGACCATGGCAAGCATAAGAAATATTGCCGGAACAACCGTGGACATTTTCAAGAGGAAACTAGATTTATTCCTCCAAGGAGTGCCGGATCAACCGGGCTGTGGTGGGTATGTGGGCCTGCGGGCCGCTCCAAGCAACAGCCTGGTGGACCAAACTCTCACAAGTCAAGCCTGGCCTCGGGCCGGGCTTGGGGAGTAGAAGAACTCCCAGAACCCCATCAACCAGGTATCAAAAAGGTATGGAGTGATAGTGCATAAAGTGAAGTCAGTGGAAATAACCGGTAAAGTGGGGCGTTGGATTTTCCCCTGTCAGTGTAAATCATATGTAAATCATATGTAAATCATTAATAGTGCGGGGTGTAACAAAAGACAGCGTTCAACTTAACAACTCAGTTTATTCAACACGTACTAACTACTACACCAAGACAAATATCACTGACGTTACTCGAATTCTTCAGAACAGAAGAGTAAAAATTAGTCAGATAAGATCTAGCCCAAGTGCAGTGAAAAGTTCTGTACCCCAGGGCACAGTCCTTGCACCCCTGCTATTTCTCATTCTTTTCTCAGTCGCAGACAAAAATTACTAGGCACAGCTTCGTGTCATCCTTTGCAGATGATGCAAAAATTAGCCTGAAAATTGCCACTGTAGAAGGCATTGGAAAACTACATGTAGATATTAATAGTCTTCGATTGGGCAACTGAAAATAACATGATGTTTAACGGTGACAAGTTCCAGGTACTGAGGCATGGTGTAAACGAGGAACTTATCGAAACACAGGGTACAGGACACAAGCAAACCTCAGAGAAATCACATTATCCTGATATATCAATGAACAAATTCACAGGAGCTGTAATAAGGGTTCGAACTTATGCACTGGGTGTTCCTATATGCACGCTCTTGCCCAATTCATGGTTGAATTGGCCTAACCGGCAGCTAGAAAGACGGGATCCAGTGAACGATTCTGCAGGCACAAATAGTAAATACACACGAACATGCATGGCCGGTGGGGTAGTGGGGGGGGGGGGTAAAGGGGTGTCAAGGTAGCAACAGTCTGCCTGGCCGCCAGGTGGCGGGCCGGCCCACCCGCCAACCAATCAACACACTTCCCGCGCTTTTAGCTGCTTCACGTGACCACCACCTCTCCCGCCATTTTTTTTTTCCCCGCTCCCTCGTGTCCCTTTAGGTGTTTACTGTAGGGAGTGATTTGGCGGCTCAAGTGTAGAGGTTCAGCCAATTCGGTCAGCCCCATGGCGCGTTTCACGGTCTTGGGTAAATACTGTTTTATGGGAGGCCATACCTTGTTTTTTGGTGTGTGTACTCACCTAGTTGTGTTTGCGGGGGTTGAGCTCTGGCTCTTTGGTCTCGCCTCTCAACCATCAATCAACAGGTGTACAGGTTCCTGAGCCTACTGGGCTCTATCATATCTACACTTGAAACTGTGTATGGAGTCAGCCTCCACCACATCACTTCCTAGTGTGTGTGTGTGTTCACCTAGTTGTGTGTGTGTGTGTGTGTGTGTGTGTTTACTATTTGTGTCTGCAGAATCGAGGTATTAGCTCTTGGACCCCGCCTTTCTAACCAGTCTAATTTCCCTCGTATCTACTATTTATATATTTTATCTAACCAACCTGTCTGAGGTTACAAAGAACGTCGCTTTTCGCTCGTATGCGTTACTAAGGCCAAAAATTGTCGTACTAGAAAATGGAAGCGGCTGGCGAAAGTGACGTACTGTCCCGTTTTCTGTTTTGGGTCCTCTGGCAGGTTAGGAGACCATACTTTATTTACATTGTCCGTTTTCTTGAAGTTGGGAAAAACCTTAGGTGGACGGGCTGATCTAACACACACACACACACACACACACACACACACACACACACACACACACACACACACACACACACACACACACACACACACACATGCATTAGGCAGTGATGTGGTGGAGGCTGACTCCATACACAGTTTCAAGTGTAGATATGATAGAGCCCAGTAGGCTCAGGAACCTGTACACCTGTTGATTGCCGGTTGAGAGGCGGGACCAAAGAGCCAGAGCTCAACCCCCGCAAGCACAACTAGGTGAGTACACACACACACACACACACACACACACACACACACACACACACACACACACACACACACACACACGCACACACACACAAAGGTGTGGAAGGCTGAGTACCCAAATGAGCCACAGAGACGTTAGAAAGAACTTTTTCAGTGTCAGAGTAGTTAGCAAATGGAATGCATTAGGAAGTGATGTGGTGGAGGCTGACTCCATTCACAGTTTCAAATGTAGATATGATAGAGCCCAATAGGCTCAGGAATCTGTACACCAGTTGATTGACGGTTGAGAGGCGGGACCAAAGAGCCAGAGCTCAACCCCCGCAAGCACAATTAGGTAAGTACAATTAGGCAATTAGGTAAGTACACAGAGCGCTGTGTGTGTGTGTTTTGTTTATCGGGATGTCTAGGCGGATGGTGCAATGAGACGGCTTGAAGATGGTGCAATTCTTACCTTCTGTCACCCACCGTCACACCATCACCTACCCCCCCCCCCTCTCCCGGTGATGGTGAGTTACGGTGATGGGTCGCCCGTCCTCTGGAGCATACCTGGAACCTACCTGTAGAGGGGTTCTGGGAGTTCTTCTACTCCCCCCGAGCCCGGCCCGAGGCCAGGCTCGACTTGTGAACGCTTAGTTCTAAGCGTTCCACAGCGTCACCAAACTGACGTACTAACTTGCCCAAACCCTAACCTTGCCGTGGACCCGCGAATAGAAAACGGGACATGTATACGTCAAAATAAGACGTACTATTCAAGGACCCCCCCCCCAACCCCCCCAACCCCACACGCCTGGAGGTGGTCAGGCGACTCCACCCCTCCCCCACCCCGCCCCCCCATCTTGTGGGGGTAAGGCGGGGGGGAGGAGGGGGTGTTCAAGAGCATTCTGTCAGCCTTGAGCTGGGTATTGCCAACAGACAGGTGCAGTGCCCTGATGAACCGGTGTCTTCTTGTCCAGGTGTGTCTGTGTCCCTGTGTCCTTGTGTCCTACCTGTATCCCTGTGTGTCCTTGTGTCCTACCTGTATCCCTGTGTCTTTGTGTCCTACCTGTATCCCTGTGTCCTACCTGTATCCCTGTGTGTGTCCTACCTGTGTCCCTGTATCCTTGTGTCCTACCTGTATCCTTGTGTCCTACCTGTATCCCTGTGTCCTTGTGTCCTACCTGTATCCCTGTGTCCTTGTGTCCTACCTGTATCCCTGTGTCCTTGTGTCCTACCTGTATCCCTGTGTCCTTGTGTCCTACCTGTATCCCTGTGTGTGTCCTACCTGTGTCCCTGTATCCTTGTGTCCTACCTGTATCCCTGTGTCCTTGTGTCCTACCTGTATCCCTGTGTCCTTCTGTCCTACCTGTATCCCTGTGTCCTTGTGTCCTACCTGTATCCCTGTGTGTCCTACCTGTGTCCCTGTATCCTTGTGTCCTACCTGTATCCCTGTGTCCTTGTGTCCTACCTGTATCCCTGTGTCCTTGTGTCCTACCTGTATCCCTGTGTGTGTCCTACCTGTGTCCCTGTGTCCTTGTGTCCTACCTGTATCCCTGTGTCCTTGTATCCTACCTGTATCCCTGTGTCCTTGTATCCTACCTGTATCCCTGTGTGTTCTTGTGTCCTACCTGTATCCCTGTGTGTTCTTGTGTCCTACCTGTATCCCTATGTGTTCTTGTGTCCTGCCTGTATCCCTGTGTCCTTGTATCCTACCTGTATCCCTGTGTGTTCTTGTGTCCTACCTGTAACCCTGTGTCCTTGTGTCCTACCTGTATCCCTGTGTCCTTGTATCCTACCTGTATCCCTGTGTCCTTGTATCCTACCTGTATCCCTGTGTCCTTGTATCCTACCTGTATCCCTGTGTGTCCTTGTATCTTACCTGTATCTCTATGTCCTTGTGTCCTACCTGTAACCCTGTGTCCTTGTGTCCTACCTGTATCCCTGTGTCCTTGTGTCCTACCTGTATCCCTGTGTCCCTGTATCCTACCTGTATCCCTGTGTCCCTGTATCCCTGTGTCCTTGTGTCCTACCTGTATCCCTGTGTCCTTGTATCCTACCTGTATCCTTGTGTGTCCTTGTATCCTACCTGTATCCCTGTGTCCTTGTATCCTACCTGTATCCCTGTGTGTCCTTGTGTCCTACCTGTATCCCTGTGTCCTTGTATCCTACCTGTATCCCTGTGTGTCCTTGCGTCCTACCTGTATCCCTGTGTCCTTGTATCCTACCAGTATCCTTGTCTGTCCTTATGTCCTACCTGTATCCCTGTGTCCTTGTGTCCTACCTGTATCCCTGTGTCCTTGTGTCCTACCTGTGTCCTACCTGTATCCCTGTGTCCTTGTATCCTACCTGTATCCCTGTGTCCCAAAGATAACTTGGTTATCTTAAGTGTCCTTGTATCCTACCTGTATCCCTGTGTCCCAAAGATAACTTGGTTATCTTAAGGTTATCTTGATGATTTCGGGGCTTAGCGTCCTCGCGGCCCGGTCCTCGACCAGGGCTCCTTTTTGTTACCCCCTCCCCCTAAGGAAGCAGCCCGTAGCAGCTGTCTATAACTCCCAGATACCTATTTACTGCTAGGTAACATGAGGCATCAGGGTGAAAGAAACTGCCCATTCAAGTATGTTTATTGAGGCAAGACAGAAATACATCTCAAAGGGATAGAGTAATTTAGGCTATTTCTATCCCCTCCCTAACTACCCATTTGTCTCCGCCGGGATCGAACCTGGAACCTCAGGATTACGAACCCCGAGTGCTGTCCACTCAGCTATCAGGCGCCCTTGTTTAGCCGAGCACAACCATATCATTAATTACAATCTTACCTCACCAATTATGTGGGCTCGCAAAATGAAATCCAAAGAACGAGTTGTGTAGAGTCCCTTGTGTAGAGTCCCTTGTGTAGAGTCTCTTGTGTAGAGTCTCTTGTGTAGAGTCTCTTGTGTAGAGTCCCTTGTGTAGAGTCCGTTGTGTCGAGTCCGTTGTGTCGAGTCCGTTGTGTCGAGTCCGTTGTGTCGAGTCCGTTGTGTCGAGTCCGTGGTGTGGAGTCCGTGGTGTGGAGTCCGTAGTGTCGAGTCCGCCCCCCCACACCGCTGGACTCTCCAGACACACACACCACCGACTGGGCCAGGATGGTCTTGACACACAGTGTGTGCGTCTAGCCGTCATTATAGCAACACCAGGGGTCGCATCCCCCTACCCAGGCCTTGTGCACCACCCCCCCCCCCTGTGTCTGGCGGCACCTGTACCCTGGTGATCACACACACACAGCGGGAACGGTTGGGCAAAAATCGTTACATTGCACCCACACCCACGCCCACGCCCACACGAGGATGTAACGGTCTGGAATCCGTACTTTGTAGCCACGCCCACATGTGGTGTAACGGACTGGAATCCTTACATTCCAGGTCCACGCCCACGCCCACGCGGGGCCCAGTGACGGGTGTGTGAAGACAGGTGGAGTCGTTGGCTCTGTAGAGTCTTGTTGTTCTTGTGCTTGTTTGGCTTAGTTGTTCTTGTGCTTGTTTGGCTTAGTTGTTCTTGTGCTTGTTTGGCTTAGTTGTTCTTGTGCTTGTTTGGCTTAGTTGTTCTTGCTTCACTTGTTTTTGTCTTATTTTAACTGGTTCTTGCTCTACATCTTGTTTTGGGTGGCGTTGGCCCCCCCCCCCCACTGCCTGGGGGGGGAGGGTAATCCTAAGGTGTCCCAACGTCAAGAAACTGTCCTACTAAAGTGACCTTGTGCTAACCTACCAGAGGACCCACAACAGAAAACGGGACAGTACGTCAATTTCGCCAGCCGCTTCCATTTTCTTGTACGACAATTTTTGGCCTTAAGTGTACGTCAAAATGCGACGTTCTATTAGGAGGACGCGTTGGGGAGGGAGGGAGGGAGGTGACGTGCTTCCTTGGAGGATGGATGGAGGGAGGGAGGGAGGTGACGTGCTTCCTTGGAGGATGGAGGGAGGGAGGGGACGTAATTCCATGGAGGGAGGGTGACGACCTTGGATGGGAGAGGAGGAGGCAGGAGAGTGAGTGAGTGTGTGTGGGCAGACTTGCCCTACCAGTCACCTGCCGGCCCTCGGGACTACCCCCTCCCTGGCCCCACTACCCTCTCCCTGGCACCCCTACCCCCCCCCCCCTCCCTGGCACCCCCTCCCCCCCTCCCTGGCACTCCTTCCCCCCCTCCCTGGCACCCCACCTCCCAGGCCGCCGTGGCGCTGGCCAGACCGCTAGAGAGAGGGAGGGATTCAGCTGGGCAGGAATAATATCAGCATGGATGAAGCAAGAGGATCAGAGAGAGAGAGAGAGAGAGAGAGAGAGAGAGAGAGAGATGAGAGTGAGAGTGAGAGAGAGAGAGAGAGAGAGAGAGAGAGGATGGAGATGAATGGGGTGGGAAGATGAGGTAGTGAGTGGGATAGAGAGTGAGGATGGGTGATGATGGGAAGGGTTACACAGGCACATAATGGGCTCAGGGGACTGAACCCATTATTTCAATCTTGATGAGCTAGTTACAATACACGTCGCCACATCAACAATGGTCGCGAGACGGAGAAGGAGGAGGAGGGGGAGGTTAGTGTCTCACGTGGAGGCTTTTTTCTGGAGTAAAGAAGAAGGAGAGACACAGGTGGAGGGGAAATTTAGAAGTGGGAAATACAGTGAAAGGAGGCGGGCTGTCCGCCTTGCTGACACGTGGAGACCTTCTGCTGGTAGACACAAGACCAGTGAAAGCGTGCACGTCCGTCAAGAGTGTGTGGCCGTCAAGGTCACGGACCTCACCTGGTCGGTCAGTCTGGCCGGGCAGGTGGAGCGGGCAGGCAGGAGGCAAGCCAGCCATCAGGGGAACGCGCCAAGCCACCTCGACTATATAGCACTGGGAAGGGGTCAGGATATAGATTTGGGATGGGACGGAGGGAAATGAATGGTGACCAACCATTTGTGGACGGTCGGGGATTGAACGCCGACCTGCATGAAGCGAGACCGTCGCTCTACCGTCCGGTCAAAGTGGTTGGGCAAGGGGGCAGGGGGAATGACAGAGACATTGGAGTGGCAGGGGTTGGGGAGGGGGGGGGAGGCAAGAAACAGAGGGACTGGGGGGTAAGGACTCTAGGCCTCCTTTTTGTTACAAAGGAAGCAGCCCGTAGCAGCTGTCTAACTCCCAGGTACCTATTTACTGCCAGATAACAGACGCATCAGGGTGAAAGAAACATTTTGCCCATTTGTCGCCGCCTCCACCCGGGGATCGAACCCAGAACCTCTGGACTACGAATCCGAAGCGTTGTCCACTCAGCTGTCAAGCGCCCTAACCTAAAGGGGAAGATCAAGTGGAAGGAGTGCGATGATTGGTGGAGAGTAGGACTAACGAGGGGAGAGACAGTCCCCCAGAGACACCTGGTTGATACCTGGTTGATACCTGGTTGATACCTGGTTGATACCTGGTTGATACCTGGTTACCTGGTCAGACAACCTGACCAACAACACAACAACAATGGGAGACTAGGGCCTCAACAAAGCACTATATATCAAACAATCTCAGCCAGCAACCAGCCTCACCAACCAGCCTCACTCAGCCAGGTTGAGAGGCGGGACCTAAAGAGCCAGAGCTCAACCCCCGCAAACACAACTAGGTGAGTACACAGGTACACTCCACCAGCCCTGGTACCAAGGCAGAACACCACACGCCGCTCTATGTAGGACACATACGTGTATATATTGATGTATGTAGGTTAGGTTAGCATTTTAAAAGCATTACCAAATCACCTTCAGTGGTTGATTGTTCAGTAAATCACTGAAGAACATGACTAATATATATATATATATATATATATATATATATATATATATATATATATATATATATATATATATATATATATATATATATATATATATATATGTCGTATCTAGTAGCCAGAACGCACTTCTCAGCCTACTATGCAAGGCCCGATTTGCCTAATAAGCCAAGTTTTCATGAATTAATTGTTTTTCGACTACCTAACCTAACCTAACCTAACTTTTTCGGCTACCTAACCTATAAAGATAGGTTAGGTTAGGTTAGGTAGGGTTGGTTAGGTTCGGTCATATATCTACGTTAATTTTAACTCCAATAAAACAAAATTGACCTCTTACATAATGAAATGGGTAGCTTTATCATTTCAAAAGAAAAAAATTAGAGAAAATATATTAATTCAGGAAAACTTGGCTTATTAGGCAAATCGGGCCTTGCATAGTAGGCCAAAATGTGCGTTCTGGCTATTAGGTACGACATTATATATATATATATATATATATATATATATATATATTATATATATATATATATATATATATATATATATATATATATATATATATATATATATATATATATATATATATATATATATATATATGCTCAACGAAGCGCCTCTCTTCAGTACTTATAAAACTAAAACTTTGGAGAGTTACTTTTTCAACCTTTTTAAGTGAAGAAGACAAGAAATATAGAGAAGATCTATCTATATCTGGGATCTATTAGATGTGTTGATCTAGTCCATGGCAATCATGTTCTTAAATAGTTCTTTTATTTATAAAACTAATTAGAACGTTTCAAATACTGCGTGATCATTACCAGATATAAATTCAAATGTTTGAATTCAAATTCAAATAAATTTAAATTCAAATAAATTTAAATTCAAATTCAACTTAAATTCATAATGTTTGTCCATTTATGGCTGGGTTACCTTGAGGTGCTTCCGGGGATTAGTGTCCCCGCGGCCCGGTCGTCGACCAGGCCTCCTCCAGGGTTAGTTTACACAAATTTACAGTAAATTGCTTACCCAAGACAAAGAGGCAGTAACAGCCTAACATATAATAACTATAAGCAAATATTGTATAGTAAAAAATTAGAAGCAACAGTTATCAGTGATTTCAAAAAATTAAAATTAAATTAAAAGTTAAATTATTAAAATTAAAATTATCAAATAAAAATTGAGAAACATTAGTCTTACCAACTGATGCCAAACAACACTGGATTAGGGAGCCGAGCGGACTTGTGATCATGTGGTCCCGGGTTCGATCCCGGGCGCCGGCGAGGAACAATGGGCAGAGTTTCTTTCACCCTATGCCCCCTGTTATCTAGCAGTAAAATGGGTACCTGGGTGTTAGTCAGCTGTCACGGGTTGCTTCCTGGGGGTGGAGGCCTGGACCCAGATTCACGAAAGCACTTACGCAAGCACTTACGAATCTGTACATCTTTTCTCAATCTTTGGCGGCTTTATTTACAATTATTAAACAGTTAATGAGCTGCGAAGCACCAGGAGGCTGTTTATAACAATAACAACAGTTGATTGGCAAGTTTTCATGCTTGTAAACTGTTTAATAAATGTAACTAAAGCCGTCAAAGATTGAGGAAAGATGTACACGTTCGTAACTGCTTGCGTAAGTGCTTTCCTGAATCTGGCCCCTGGTCGAGGACCGGGCCGCGGGGACACTAAAGCCCCGAAATCATCTCAAGATAACCTCAAGATAACCTCAAGAATACAATAAACAAAAGCTGAACATTTAACAGCCTGGTCAACCAGGCTGTTAAATGTAGGGTATGTGATATTTGGGCTGGGGGTATGTTATATTTGGGCTGGGGGTATGTTATATTTGGGCTGGGGTATGTGATATTTGGGCTGGGGGTATGTGATATTTGGGCTGGGGTATGTGATATTTGGGCTGGGGGTATGTGATATTTGGGCTGGGGCTATGTGATATTTGGGCTGGGGGTATGTGATATTTGGGCTGGGGGTATGTGATATTTGGGCTGGGGGTATGTGATATTTGGGCTGGGGGTATGTGATATTTGGGCTGGGGGTATGTGATATTTGGGCTGGGGGTATGTGATATTTGGGCTGGGGTATGTGATATTTGGGCTGGGGGTATGTGATATTTGGGCTGGGGTATGTTATATTTGGGCTGGGGTATGTGATATTTGGGCTGGGGTATGTGATATTTGGGCTGGGGTATGTTATATTTGGGCTGGGGTATGTTATATTTGGGCTGGGGTATGTTATATTTGGGCTGGGGTATGTTATATTTGGGCTGGGGTATGTGATATTTGGGCTGGGGTATGTTATATTTGGGCTGGGGTATGTTATATTTGGGCTGGGGTATGTTATATTTGGGCTGGGGTATGTTATATTTGGGCTGGGGTATGTTATATTTGGGCTGGGGTATGTTATATTTGGGCTGGGGTATGTTATATTTGGGCTGGGGTACTGTAACACCCAGGACCTCCCCCCCCCTTAGAGTTCACACCCAGGGAAGCCTTCTCCAAAAGGTCAGCCCAGATGACCTCCGGTTTATCTTGTATATTGATTAAAAATTCCTGGGTTAGTCTTAGTCAGCATAGTTTCAAGTATGTAATATTTCATGCAAGGAAATTAGACTCCAGATTCTTATGTGTAAACATCCCTGGATCTCCCCCTTTTGGCCAGGTCAGAGGTCAGTCACATGTAATTAATAATTCCTCTCTTGAAGAGTGTAGGGTGAATGTCAAACAAGCTTTTTGAAATATTTCTTGAGTGTTTGTACACTCTTGGTGGGTAGCAACAGCAGATCTCCCCCCTCCCCCTGTGGGGGTTGTATATAGAGGTCCTTTAGGGACTTAGGGAACGCAGAGTGCGGTACGCCGGGATCGAGAGCGGGTCTGTGAAGAACATCTCAGCCAGGGAGAGACAGAGGTCTTAAGGTGTGTGATCTGAAGTTTTGTTCCATGTCCAAATTTCTTAACTTTGCCAGTGTTAGAGTAGGATTTATAAGTGGTGATTGACATAATTTTGGTCTCAATAAACTTTTGTTAAATTTCCCGTCGGTCAATTGTTGAATCCTCTTAGCCTTTTGGATATAGTGGTTGACAACCGTTTTCATAATTAATGACAGTCATAGAAGTACTCTCCAAGTCAAGCAATGTTTCTTGCCTCGTTGCTTGATATAGTCTCAATGGTCAAAGGCAGATGGTGGCAGCGTATTTAATCCTTGTGTTAGCATTTCCTTATTGGCAGTGTATCTTTTGGTTCCGGTGTAACCATCATATGTCAGCTCACATTACCGTGTTTCATAACAGTGTTATCAAGTGCAACCGATGGGGAAGTGTTACTCAGGATAAGTAGTGTTTACATTATTAGTGGTGTTCCATTATAGTGGTGCATTTTAGTGGCGGTGTTACAATAGAGCGGTATTACAGTACGTTATATTTGGGCTGGGATACGTTATATTTGGGCTGGGATACGTTATATTTGGGCATTAGAAGAGATGCTGGAACTGAGAACGGGGGGGGGGGGGGGGGGGTGTGTTGATGGAGGTGGAGAAGGGGGGGGGGTTGATGGAGGGGGGAAGGGGTGATCTATAAAGATAGATGGGGGGGAGGAGGAGGGGGGGGAGGGCGGAAGTAACCTGGTGCTGCAGGTGGGGTGGGGTGGGGTGGGGGTGGAGGGGGTACTAGGATAGCGATGCTCTCTTGTTATCCCGGTTGCCCAACTCGGCATTCTAGTGCACTTCACCAAGTACTGAACAACAGAACACCTTCAGCGGCCTAATACCCTCTAGGAGCCCATTGGCTTTACCTCGCCAGAAGCGTAAGAACCTAAGCAACTCCCCCTAACCTATCGAGGTTAGACATACAGTTTTGAGCAAGTGAATAATAATGCGAATTCCGGCAAGAAAGATGGCGCCCTGCCAGCACCTTGTGTCTTCAGGACACGGAGGTCCGCCATCTTGTTCTGGCGGGAACCAGGAATGACATCTCCAGATGAGAACATGTTAAGGGCTGTGTGATGGGATCGAACCGCCATCTACGTACCTGTACAGATCTCTGACCAGGCCTCCTGGTTGGTGGTAGCCATCCAGGCTGTTGGACACGGTAGGGTATGACGTATGAATCACAGCCTGGTTGATCACGTATCCTTTGAAGGTGTTTGTCCAGTTCTCTCTTGAACACTGTGAGGGGTCGGCCAGTTATGTTCCTTAACGAGGAGGCCTGGTCGACGACCGGGCCGCAGGGACGCTAAGCCGCGGAACAACTCCAAGGTAACTCCAAGGTATGTGTAGTGGAAGCGTGTTGAACAGTCTCGGGCCTCTGATGTTGATAGTTCTCTCTCAGAGTACCTGTTGCACCTCTGCTCTTCAACGGGGGTATTTTGCACATCCTGCCATGCCTTCTAGTCTCATGTGGTGTTATTTCCGTGTGCGGATTGGAATCAGTCCCTCTGATATTTTCAAAGTGTACATTATTATGAACATCTCTAGCCTGCGCTCTAGGGAATATAGATTTATAAATTTTAATGGGTCCCAATAATTTAGATACCTGGTTGATGGGGTTCTGGCAGTTCTTCTACTCCCCAAGCCCGGCCCGAGGCCAGGCTTGACTTGTGAGAGTTTGGTCCACCAGGCTGTTGCTTGGAGCGGCCCACATACCCACCACAGCCCGGTTGGTCCGGTGTGGAATGTACCACATCATGGCTGTGGGGGTGGGGGGATGTCCAGGAGGGAGGTGGTACAGGTTTTGGTCATGGAATGTTGGAGAGACCGCCTGCATGATAATACCATTGTCTGCAACCCCGCCATCACCAACTCTCACTCTTTTCCTCCTCTCCCTCTCTCCTCCTCTCCCTCTCTCTTCCTCTCACTCTCTCTTCCTCCCTCCCTCTCTCTGT
>NC_091171.1:44441660-44454160 GCF_040958095.1 Procambarus clarkii
CCTACAGGAGCCCCCAGGCAGAGGAACCCCCTACTGGAGCCCCAGAGAACCCCCTACTGGAGCAACCAGGCAAAAGAACCCCCTACAGGAGCCCCCAGGCAGAGGAACCCCCTACTGGAAGCCCCAGAAGAACCCCCTACTGGAGCCCCCAGGGCAGAGGAACCCCCTACAGGAGCCCCCAGGCAGAGGAACCCCCTACTGATGCCCCAGAAGAACCCCCTACTGGAGCCCCCAGGCAGAAGAACCCCCTACTGGAGCCCCCAGGCAGAGGATCCCCCTGGCCGGAGCCCCAGACCCGTGACGGGGCAGAGGCGGCCCCCGGCCCCCTGGCGGCGACCCGGGGCGGCAGGAGGACGGAGGAAGGAGAGGCCACAGGTGACCACGGTAGGCTGAACACGGCCCCCGCGCCCGTTCCCACCTTAACCACTGGCGCGCCTTCTGCAGGAAGTCTCTCCCCCCGCCAGGCGCCAGGCCCTGCTTGCTACGGGGGTGCAGGTGGTTTGAGGCGCTGCTGCTGCTTTGTACGGGGGTGAAGGTGGTTTCGGACCCGATAGGTTAGGTGGGTTGCTTGGGTTAGTACGTTATTGGTTAAGCTGAAAGGTTCGTTTTTTTACGGAGAGGCAAATCATGAATACTGGTTGGTCTTATAGTGTACTCACCTAGTTGTACTTGCGGGGGTTGAGCTCTGGCTCTTTGGTCCTCCCCCCCCCCCCCCCCTCCCCTTTCAACTGCCAATCAACTTCGGTCAAGTTTGGCCCCATGCCGGGCTCGGGGAGTAGAAGAACTCAAGAAACTCTCTTCAGGTGTGTTCCAGGTGTACAGGTTCCTGAGCCTACTGGGCTCTATCATATCTACACTTGAAGCTGTGTATGGAGTCAGCCTCCACCACATCACTGCCTAGTGCATTCCACCTGTTAACTACTCTGACGCTGAAATAATAGTTTCTAATGCCTCTATGGCTCATTTGGGCACTCAAACGGGCCATGTTTTAGCATGGCTGTTGGTACCGTTGTTTCTGGTAGTGGTGGGGGGTCGTGGTATGTGGACCTCCCCCCCCCCCCCACTGCTCACATATCAGCAGGCTCCAGTTAGCACACCGATTTCCTCCACTGTGTGGCCCTCCAGACAGTAGGAGGTCCCCCTCCCCCTTACCCTTCTCCCCCCCTCCCCTTCCCCCCCCCTGTGAGGGACGCCCTGGGACCACCCCCACCTCGGAAGTCTTATTTCAAAGGATTACTGAGGAATTCAAACAATAACAGTTCAGTACATCAACTGGGCTGTTTTTGGTGCCTCTTTCACTTCGTTCATTCACCCGTCCCCCCCCACCATTCACCTGTCCCCCCCCCACTATTCACCCAGTGATAAATTCCAGGTACTCAGATACGGTAAAAATGAGGATCTGAAACATAATACAGGGTACAAAACACAATCGAATCTGCCCATAGTAAGAATACAGCATGTCAAGGATTGGGAATAATGATGTCTGACGACCTAACGTTTAAGGAGCATAACCAAGCAAATATTGCGTCAGCCAGAAAAATGATCGGATGGATTACGAGAACTTTCAAATCTAGGGATTCCATCACAATGGTTGTACTCTTCAAGCCACTTGTGTTGTCCCGTCTTGAGTACTGCTCAGTACTCACTTCCCCCTTCAGAGCAGGAGAGATAGCTGAAATAGAGGGAATACAGAGAACATATACGGCATACATGGACGCAATAAAGCACCTAAATTATTGGGATCGTCTCAAAGCCCTCCAAATGTACTCATTAGAGAGAAGACGGGAGAGATACCAAATAATATACACCTGGAAAATACTGGAGGGCCAGGTCCCAAATCTACACAGTAAAATAACAACATACTGGAATGAACGATATGGAAGAAAATGCAGAATAGAACCAGTGAAGAGCAGAGATGCCATAGGCACAATCAGAGAACACTGTATAAACTCAGAGGTCCGCGGTTGTTCAACATCCTACCAGCGACTATCAGAAATATTGCCGAAACAACTGTGGACATCAAGAGAGAAAACTAGATAGTTTTCTAACAAAATTGTGCCGGACCAACCGGGCTGAGGTGGGTAAGTGGGCCTGCGGGCCGCTCCAAGCAACAGCCTGGTGGACCAAACTCTCCCAAGTCAAGCCTGGCCTCGGGCCGGGCTTGGGGAGTAGACTTGGTCCTGGGACTTGGGAAGTCCCAGGACCCCATCAAGCAGGTACCATTCACCCGTCACCCCGTCCCTCCCGGACAGGACGCCCTAATACATTGCTTAGTTATTGCTACATTTGGGCCAAATGGTATGAGGTACCAGGAGCTGTGTAACTACAGGTATATTGACTTACTGTATTGGTCTGATACAGGCATTAATGTTTACAGACATATTGGTGGTCTCTGCAGAGTGTGATACCTGGTTGATGGGGTCCTGGGAGTTCTTCTACTCCCCAAAGGTGAGACAATCGGGAATGCGCGGACCTTCTGTTCAGAGAGAGGTTCATAGATGGTTAACACCGGAGGTTTACAGACGCCTGAGGGGGTGTCCGAACCTCTGAAGTGGATCCGCGAACTGCCTAATGTTTGTTGGAATCAACCCGTCTTCAACTCAAGTCCATTCCGTCCAGCGGTCGACCCCACAGACGCATTCATAAATTTTAACATGTTCATTCAAAACGGGAATTTTCTCAAATATAAATTAATATTATAATATTAGCATATTGTGCATATATATAGGCATAGGTTAGGTTAGGTGTTTAGGTTCTGTTGGCGATTATTTGTATTTGTAGTACGTGGGTGAAGCATTTACAGCGTTGTAGTTCGAACAAAAGTCGTCAGCGAAGCACGTTGTTTCGGATGTGTTCGAACGAAATCAGTTGTGAGACGTGTGTAACAGCCCGTCCTCCAAACAATGATCCAAAAGTGATTCCATGCACCCGCCAAACCCCCTGTTTATGAATGAAAAGCGGTTTACACACGACTCACAACTGCTGACGTTCGAACATATCCGGAACAAGTGCTTCACTGACGAATTTTGTTCGAACCACAACGCTATAAATGCTTCACCCACGTACTACAAATACAAATAATCGCCAACAGAACCTAAACACCTAACCTAACCTAATCTATGCCTATTTATACACAATATGCTAATATATTATAATATTAATTTATACTTGAGAAAATTCCCGTTTTGAATGAACAGCATGTTAAAATTTATGAATGCGTCTGTGGGGTCGACCGCTGGATGTAATGGACTTGAGTCGAGGATGGGTCGTGTGTAAACCGATTTTCATTCATAAACAACTGGGGGTTTGGCGGGTGCATGGAATGGACTTTGGGGCCTTTGTTTATGAGGACGGGCTGGTGTGGGGTGAGTGAGGGCGCCCGACCGGATGAGGCTCTTCAAATGAGTTGTTGAAACGCGTGTCGTGGATGCTGGCGGGACAGTAATTAAGAATTAATGAACATCGGGAGATAATCATATACTCCCGTCTCCCTCTTAACATGTCCAACCACTTGGGCTGGACGGTAGAGCGATGGTCTCGCTTCGTGCAGGTCGGCGTTCAATCCCCGACCGTCCAAGTGGGTTGGGCACCATTCCTTTCCCCCCGTCCCATCCCAAATCATTATCCTGATCCCTTCCAAGTGCTATATAGTCGTAATGACTTGGAGATTTCTCCTGATAGTTCCTTTCCCTCCAGACAGGTTTCTCTCGTTCCTGTCTCCCACTGACAGAACGCGTCACCGTATTGACAGGAAACTTAGAAACACTTAGAGGGAGCTGGTCGGCCGAGCGGACAGAACGCTGGACTTGTGATCCTGTGGTCCTGGGTTCGATCCCAGGCGCCGGCGAGAAACAATGGGCAGAGTTTCTTTCACCCTATGCCCCTATTACCTAACAGTAAAATAGGTACCTGGGTGTTAGTCAGCTGTCACGGGCTGCTTCCTGGGGGTGGAGGCCTGGTCGAGGACCGGGCCGCGGAAACACTAAAGCCCCGAAATCATCTCAAGATAACCACCCTATGCCCCTGTTACCTATCAGTAAAATAGGTACCTGGGTGTTAGTCAGCTGTCACGGGCTCCTATATGGCTCCGGGCTCCAACTCCCAGAACCCCATCAAGCAGGTATCAACCAGGTAATATGTCATCATGTGTCACTATTGACCTGCAACACGTCAATGTGAAATAATACCTCTAATGGGCGCTCCCGGGAGTGTGTATTGACCCTGGGCCAGATTCACGAAGTAGTTACGCAAGCACTTACGAACGTGTACATTTTTCCTCAATCTTTGACGGCTTTGGTTACATTTATTAAACATTTTACAATCATGAAAACTTGCCAATCAACTGTTGTTATTGTTATAAACAGCCTCCTGGTGCTTCGGAGCTCATTAACTGTTTTATTAATTGTAAACAAAGCCGCCAAAGATTAAGAAAAGATGTACAGGTTCGTAAGTACTTGCGTAACTGCTTCGTGAATCTGGTCCCAGGACAGTACAGCTGTGAAGGATGGTAAACAAGTGTTCCCTGGTGGAGGCTATCTTGAGGTTATCTTGAGGTTATCTTGGGGTTATCTTGAGGTTATCTTGAGGTTATCTTGAGGTTATCTTGAGGTTATCTTGAGGTTATCTTGAGGTTATCTTGAGTTTATCTTGAGGTTATCTTGAGTTGATTTCGGGGCTTTAGTGTCCCCGCGGCCCAGTCCTTGACCAGGCCACCACCCCCAGGAAGCAGCCCGTGACAGCTGACTGACTCCCAGGTACCTATTTATTGCTAGGTAACAGGGGCATAGGGTGAAAGAAACTCTGCCCATCGTTTCTCGCTGGCGCCCGGGATCGAACCCGGGACCACAGGATCACAAGTCCAGTGTGCTGTCCGCTCGGCCGATCGGCTCCCCAAATGGCGGAGACAAATGGACAAAATGTTTCTTTCACCCTGATTCCCTGTTATCTAGCAGTAAATAGGTACCTGGGAGTTAGACAGCTGCTACGGGCTGCTTCCTGGGGGTGGCGGGACAAAAAGGAGGCCTGGTCAAGGACCGGGCCGCGGGGACCGTAAGCCCCGAAATCAATCTCGAGATAATCTCAAGAAGATGGTATTCATACCTGGAGTATACCTGGAGTATACCTGGAGAGGGTCTCCTGAGCTTGGGGAGTTGTGATGACTTGGTCCAACAGGCTGTTACTTGCAGCAGCCCGCAGTTAACTACTCTGCAGGCCGAGTAGTTAACATATTCCTGACCATGGGATATGTGGATATACCCACATATCCACTCAGGCAAGAACATATTGGTCCTGCACTTCTTGGAGAAAGGTATCACTGCAGGTATAAGAAATATTGCCGGGGCAAAAGTAGACATCTTCAAGAAAAACACTAGACAGTTGTCTGCAAGAAATGCCGGACTAACCAGGCTGTAGAGGATATGGGAGCCTGCGGGCCGCTCCAAGCAACAGCCTGTTGGCCCAAGCGGTCACTAGGGGGGAGTTGTAGAACTCCTAGAACCCACAGGTACAATCCAAGTACAATTCCTTCTTTAAAAATTCCACCTTTGTTCCAGCAATAGTTGTAAAGCTTGCTGGGAGTGTATTGAACAGCCGTGGACCTCTGATGTTCAGTGTTCTGTGATTGTGCCTATGGCACCTCTGGTCCTCACTGGTTCTATCCTGCATTTCACTCCAGTATGTTGTTATTCTACTATGCAAATTTGGGGCCTGACCCCTCCAGTATCTTCCATATATATATATTATTTGATACCTCTCTCGAAAGAGGTATCAAATCTCTACCTCACTATCAAATCAAATGCTACTATCAAATACCTCTCTCTCTCTCGAGAGAGAGGTATCCAAAGCAGAAGATACCTCTGTCTTCCTTCTTTTGAAGAAAGCTTCCAAAGCTTTCTGAAAGCTTTGAGATGTTACAGATGTTGTTACAGATGTTGAGATGTTAAAACACCTAATGTTAGGTGTTTATCGTGTGTGTGTCGTATGAGAGGAGAAGTGAGGAGTACCGAGCAGTACTCAGGCTGGAACAACACCAGTGATTTTAAATATTATAAACATTGCTGTTGGGTCTCTGAAATTGAACGTTCTCAGCCTCTCATTTTCTTTATATTCGTACCGTTATGTTCACTAAATGTTATGTTGTCATCCCTGGATCCTTGACAGGTTTGCCCTCTTAATGAACTTGTCAAGTTTTGTGAACTTGTGAGTTATTTAACGTTGTTTCCTGTACATTATACAAGGCGGGCCCCCGTTTAAATCCACTCCGTTTAATCGTTTAAATCCACTCCGTTTAAATCCACACCGTTTAAATCCACCCCGTTTAAATCGCGGCCTACGAGCTCCTCAAGTTAAGAGCCTGATAAGAGACCAAAAGCCTGGCTCCGGGCCGGGCTTGGGGGAGTAGAAGAACTCCCAGAACCCACTCGAGGGATACTCCAGGCATACCCCTGGTACACTCCAAGTATACCCCAGGTACACTCCAGGTATACTTGAGGTATACTCCATGAGGACGGACACTGCTTCCTGAAGGGGGTAGACTCAAGATAGGTAGAGTCGGTGACCTCTCGTGGGGGAAGGGGACTTTCTTTAGTGATGGGGTGATGGGGGGGGAGGAAGTTGTGTGGTGGTTGTGGGGGGAGGGGGGGGGGTCAGGAGGACGTGGTGGGGGTGTGGTCGCCGCCGTGGGGGTGTGGTCGTGGTGGGGGTGGGGGTGTTGTGGGCGGTGTAAGGGGGAGGGAGGGGGGGAGGGGGAGGTGTTGGGGCGTGTTGGGGTCACCATGGCAGGAAGGCCACCATCAGTGGACGCAGCCAGGCGGAACACTGCCGTCCACGACTGATCCGCACGCCCACGCCCACACCTGCACCCACACCTGCACCCCCACCTACACCCACACCTGCATCAACATCTACACCCACACCAACATCTAAACTAAAAACCCTCGCCCACACCTACAACCCACACCCACATTAACACCCTGCCCCACATTTACACCCACACCCACACCTATACCACAACCATATCCACACCTATACTCATACCTGGTTGATGAGGCTCTGGGAGTTTTTCTCCTCATACTCATACTCACGCCTACACCCATAACTCTACCTAATTACATCTACATAACGAAATGCAGACGAGAAACCCATGGTTTAACCAGAGATGTAGGCTGGCAAAGCAACTGAGTACAAGGGCGTGGAGAAACTATAGAAACAACAGGACACTTGAGAGCAGAGAAAGATACCAGAGCGCCAGGAATGAATATGTCAGGGTGAGAAGAGAAGCAGAAAGGCAATACGAAAATGACATAGCAAGCAAGGCAAAGACTCACCCTAAATTGCTGCACAGCCACATCAGGAGGACAACAACAGTGAAGGAACAGGTAAGGAAACAAGGGTAAGTTCACTGCAGATGACACGGAAGTGTTTGAGGAGCTCAATAAGAAATTCCAGGAGGTCTTCACAGTAGAGTAAGATGTTCCAGAGATAAGAGAAGGAATATCTAACCAGATACCACTAGAGGAGTTTGTGATTACCTGTGGGGAGGTGAGGAAACATCTGCTAGCAACACCTTTGTCACATCTGCATGTGACAAAGGCTATAGACTTGGATGGAATATCACCATGGATACTAAAGGAAGGAGCAGAAACACTGTGCCTGCCACTCTCCATAGTGTATAACAAATCATTGGTAACTGAACTGCCAAAATTTGGACGACGGCTAATGTAGTCCCGATATACAAGAAGTGGGGGGGGGGGGCTGAACTACAGGCCAGTGTCCCTAACTTGCATACCATGCAAGCTGCTGGAGACGATCGTCCGAAAAAAGCTAGTTAAACATTTGGTGTTACCTGGTTACCTGGTTGTGAGAGACTTTGTAACATAACATCAGGATGGGTTTCAGGGATCTTGCCTCACAAGATTACTTGAATTCTATGTCCAGGCGAGATAGAGAGGGGTGGACAGACTGCAAATTTTTGGATTGTCAGAAAGCCTTTGACACAGTACCCCATGGGAGACTAGTGCATAAGCTGGAGATGCAGGCAGAAGTAAAATTAATGGTACTTTTTTGGAGTACCCTGTGTCTTTCCTCCTGTTCCATCAATCTATCCATCTACCATCAACCACCTGTTCCATCTACCCCCATCCACCTCCCTCCTCAACCACCACTCCCATCAACCCCCCCCCCTCTCTCGCATCTACCCACCTCCCCAAATACCACCCCATCTACCCGCCTCCCCAACTCCGACCCAATCGAACCCCTACCCCTTCCCATCTATCCCCACCCCCACCTTCCCGCCCCCAAGGTTCCTCACCCTCCCTACCAAACTCCCCCCCCACCAAACTCCCCCCCCCCCCCACCAAACTCCCCCCCCCCACCCATCATACATACGAGCCCTACTTTATCCTCTCATATGCCCATTGCCCTCCGCTGCTCAGCCCCACCGGAAGGAAGGCGGAAACCGGAAATACCTACTGACACCCGTTACCCTGTGGCTGATCATCTACCCCACACCTGTGGCTGATCATCTACCCCACACCTGTGGCTGATCATCTACCCACACCTGTGGCTGGTCATCTACCCCACACCTGTGGCTGATCATCTACCCCACACCTGTGGCTGGTCATCTACCCCACACCTGTGGCTGATCATCTACCCCACACCTGTGGCTGATCATCTACCCCACACCTGTGGCTGATCATCTACCCCACACCTGCGGCTGATCATCTACCCCACACCTGTGGCTGGTCATCTACCCCACACCTGTGGCTGATCATCTACCCCACACCTGCGGCTGGTCATGTACTCCACACCTGTGGCTGGTCATGTACTCCACACCTGTGGCTGGTCACGTACTCCACACCTGTGGCTGGTCATGTACTCCACACCTGCGGCTGGTCATGTACTCCACACCTGTGGCTGGTCATGTACTCCACACCTGCGGCTGGTCATGTACACCACACCTGCGGCTGGTCATGTACACCACACCTGTGGATGGTCATGTACTCCACACCTGTGGCTGGTCATGTACTCCACACCTGCGGCTGGTCATGTACACCACACCTGCGGCTGGTCATGTACTCCACACATGTGGCTGGTCATGTACTCCACACCTGTGGCTGGTCATGTACTCCACACCTGTGGCTGGTCATGTACTCCACACCTGCGGCTGGTCATGTACACCACACCTGCGGATGGTCATGTACTCCACACCTGTGGCTGGTCATGTACTCCACACCTGTGGCTGGTCATGTACTCCACACCTGTGGCTGGTCATGTACTCCACACATGTGGCTGGTCATGTACTCCACACCTGTGGCTGGTCATGTACTCCACACCTGTGGCTGATCATCTACCCTCACACCTGTGGCTGATCATCTACCCCACACCTGAGCCTCATCATCTACCCCACACCTGAGCCTCATCATCTACCCCACACCTGAGCCTCATCATCTACCCCACACCTGAGCCTCATCATCTACCCCACACCTGTGGCTGATCATCTACCCTGCTTGATGGGGTTCTGGGAGTTCTACTCCCCAAGCCCGGCCCGAAGCCAGGCTTGACTTGTGAGTGTTTGGTCCACCAGGCTGTTGCTTGGAGCGGCCCGCAGGCCCACATACCCACCACAGCCCGGCTGATCCGGAACTTCTCTTATAAAACAGTCCAGTTTTCTCTTGAAGATGTCCACGGTTGTTCCGGCAATATTTCTTATGCTTGCTGGGAGGACGTTGAACAACCGCGGACCTCTGATGTCTATACAGTGTTCTCTGATTGTGCCTATGGCACCTCTGCTCTTCACTGGTTCTATTCTGCATTTTCTTCCATATCGTTCACTCCAGTACGTTGTTATTTTACTGTGTAGATTTGGGACCTGGCCCTCCAGTATTTTCCATGTGTATATTATTTGGTATCTCTCTCGTCTCCTTTCTAGTGAGTACATTTGGAGGGCTTTGAGATGATCCTAATAATTTAGGTGTTTTATCTCGTCTATGCGTGCCGTATATGTTCTCTGTATTTCCTCTATTTCAGCAATCTCTCCTGCTCTAAAGGGGAAAGTGAGTACTGAGCAGTACTCGAGACGGTACAACACAAGTGACTTGAAGAGTACAACCATTGTGATGGGATCCCTGGATTTGAAAGTTCTCGTAATCCGTCCGATCATTTTTCTGGCTGACGCAATATTTGCTTGGTTATGCTCCCTAAACGTTAGGTCGTCGGACATCATTATTCCCAAATCCTTGGTATGCTGTTTTTCTACTATGGGCAGATTCTATTGTGTTTTGTACCCTGTATTATGTTTCAGATCCTCATTTTTGCCGTACCTGAGTACCTGAAAATTATCACAGTTAAACATCATGTTATTTTCTGCTGCCCAATCGAAAACTTTGTTGACATCTGCTTGTAATTTTTCAATGTCTTCAGCAGAGGTAATTTTCATGCTGATTTTTGTGTCATCTGCGAAGGATGACACGAAGCTGTGATGTGTACCCCACACCTGTGGCTGATCATCTACCCCCACACCTGTGACTGATCATCTACCTCACCTGTGACTAATAATCTACCCCACACCTGCCCTCACAGTATAATGTTGAAGCAATTTAAAGCGGGATGAAACGCTTAAGGTAATTTTTGCGCATCATTGTGTGTACAAGTGCCAGGTACTCAGGTACGGTAAAAATGAGGATCTGAAACATAATACAGGGTACAAAACACAATAGAATCTGCCCATAGTAGAAAAACAGCATGTCAAGGATTTGGGAATAATGATGTCCGACGACCTAACGTTTAAGGAGCATAACCAAGCAAATATTGCGTCAGCCAGAAAAATGATCGGATGGATTACGAGAACTTTCAAATCCAGGGATCCCATCACAATGGTTGTACTCTTCAAGTCACTTGTGTTGTCCCGTCTTGAGTACTGCTCAATACTCACTTTCCCCTTCAGAGCAGGAGAGATTGCTGAAATAGAGGGAATACAGAGAACATATACGGCATACATAGACGAGATAAAGCACCTAAATTATTGGGATCGTCTCAAAGCTCTCCAAATGTACTCTCTACAAAGGAGACGAGAGAGATACCAAATAATATACACATGGAAAATACTGGAGGGTCAGGTCCCAAATCTACACAGTAAAATAACAACATACTGGAGTGAACGATATGGAAGAAAATGCAGAATAAAACCAGTGAAGAGCAGAGGTGCCATAGGCACAATCAGAGAACACTGTATAGACATCAGAGGTCCGCGGTTGTTCAACGTCCTCCCAGCGACTATAAGAAATATTGCCGGAACAACCGTGGACATCTTCAAGAGGAAACTAGATTGTTTTCTTCAAGAAGTGCCGGACCAACCGGGCTGTGGTGGGTATGTGGGCCTGCGGGCCGCTGCAAGCAACAGCCTGGTGAACTAAGTTATCATAAGTCAAGCCTGGCCTCAGGTCGAGCTTAGGGAGTTGAAGAACTCCCAGAACCCCATCAACCAGGTATGATAACTGTTGGTGAATGGGGAGGTGGTGTGGGCGAGGTATTATGGCCTAGGCCTTACTGCCCCTGAGAGGTGAGGGGTGAGAGGCAGCGAGGGGTGAGAGGCAGCGAGGGAGAGAGGCAGCGAGGGAGAGAGGCAGCGAGGGGTGAGAGGTGAGGGGTGAGAGGCAGCGAGGGGTGAGAGGCAGCGAGGGGTGAGAGGCAGCGAGGGGTGAGAGGCAGCGAGGGGTGAGAGGCAGCGAGGGGTGAGAGGCAGCGAGGGTGAGAGGCAGCGAGGGGTTAGGCAGCGAGGGGTGAGAGGCAGCGAGGGGTGAGAGGCAGCGAGGGGTGAGAGGCAGCGAGGGGTGAGAGGCAGCGAGGGGTGAGAGGCAGCGAGGGGTGAGAGGCAGCGAGGGATGAGAGGCAGCGAGGGGTGAGAGGCAGCGAGGGGTGAGAGGCAGCGAGGGATGAGAGGCAGCGAGGGGTGAGAGGCAGCGAGGGATGAGAGGCAGCGAGGGGTGAGAGGCAGCGAGGGGTGAGAGGCAGCGAGGGGTGAGAGGCAGCGAGGGGTGAGAGGTAGCGAGGGGTGAGAGGCAGCGAGGGAGAGAGGCAGCGAGGGGTGAGAGGCAGCGAGGGAGAGAGGCAGCGAGGGGTGACAGGTGAGAGGCAGCGAGGGGTGACAGGTGAGAGGCAGCGAGGGGGGAGAGGTGAGGGGTGAGAGGCAGCGAGGGGTGAGAGGTGAGAGGCAGCGAGGGGTGAGAGGCAGCGAGGGGTGAGGGGCAGCGAGGGGTGAGAGGTGAGAGGCAGCGAGGGGTGAGAAGTGAGAGGCGGTGAGGGGTGAGAGGCAGTGCGGGTGAGGGGTGAGAGGCAGCGAGGGTGAGAGGCAGCGAGGGTGAGAGGCAGCGAGGGTGAGAGGCAGCGAGGGTGAGAGGCAGCGAGGGTGAGGGGTGAGAGGCAGCGAGAGTGAGAGGCAGCGAGGGGTGAGGGGTGAGAGGCAGCGAGGGTGAGAGGCAGCGAGAGTGAGGGGTGAGAGGCAG
>NC_091171.1:44459160-44526660 GCF_040958095.1 Procambarus clarkii
ACCGGGCCGCGGGGACACTAAAAAGCCCCGAAAACATCACAAGATAACCTCAAGATTACAAGATAACCCTTTTTTTTCTCGAGAGTTCATGGAGGTTTCCTGTCTTAAGTGTTTTATTGAAAGTTTTTTTAGTGTGTGGGTGCCAAAGCACTTCAGCAGCCGTGGATTGTCTAGTGCCATTGATTTGGCTGAACCTAGTTCCAGTTTTTTGTTTTTCCGTCAGTGACCACAATGTCATCCATTATTTCTTCCGGCCTTTCATCTGGCAACCTTGTTCTCCACTTTGGTTCTTTTGTAAAGACCTTAAATCTTTTGTTAAGCTCTTCACATACTTCCTTGTCGTTTTCTTTTACAATTTACCATTGTTTTCCCCCCAAGCTGATCACGTGGCCTCTTTACTGTTGCTTTTCCCTTCTTTGGTTATTGCTTCATCTTTGTTTATACCTTCCGCATTATTTTCCTGGTTAACCCTTTTGAACTCTGTTATTTAATTGAGATCTGTAGCGTGCGTGCGTGCGTACTCACCTATTTGTTCTCGCCTATTTCTGCTTGCGGGGGTTGAACTTTGGCTCTTTGGTCCCGCCTCTCAACTGTCAATCAACAGGTGTACAGATTCCTGAGCCTACTGGGCTCTATCATATCTACATTTAAAACTGTGTATGGAGTCAGCATCCACTACATCACTGCCTAATGCATTCCATCCGTTAACTACTCTGACACTGAAAAAGTTCCTTCTAACGTCTCTGTGGCTCATGTAACGTGTGTGTACTCACCTAATTGTGCTTGTGGGGGCTGAGCTTTGGCTCTTTGGTGCTGCCTCTCAACCTGTCAGTCAACTGGTGTACAGTTTCCTGAGCTTGAGCTCTGTCATATTTGCACTTGAAACTGTGTATGGATGGAGTCAGCCTCCACCGCATCACTTCCTAGTGCATTCCATCTACTAACCACTCTTGACACTGACAAAGTTCTCTGTAATGTGTGTGCGTGTGTGCGAGCGTGCGTGCCTTGGCCACTCGCAGGTGTACGTGACTGTGATAATGAAGTGTACCCAGGTGTAACACAATACCTTCAGAGGTGTGGCACACATGTGTAATATGAGTGTGAGGGCGGGTGTAGCCAGAGACAGGCGCTACAAGAGAGGAGAAGCGGCGTTTTGCTTCTCAAAATCCACACACACACACACACACACACACACACACACACACACACACACACACACACACACACACGCACACGCACACGCGCACACACACACACACACACACACACACACACACACACACACACACACACACACACACACGCACACGCACACGCACACGCACGCACACACACACACACACACACACACACACACACACACACACACACACACACACACACACACACACACACATATACAAGGTATCGTCTGGGAGAGGAAATTCTTCAGGAGTCAGAGAAGGAAAAAGACTTGGGGGTTGATATCACGCCAGACCTGTCTCCTGCAGCACATATCAAGCGGATAACATCAGCGGCATATGCCAGGCTGGCCAACATACGAACGGCATTCAGAAACTTGTGTAAAGAATCATTCAGAACTTTGTATACCACATATGTCAGGCCAATCCTGGAGTATGCAGCCCCAGCATGGAGTCCATATCTAGTCAAGGATAAGACTAAACTGGAAAAGGTTCAAAGATTTGCCACCAGACTAGTACCCGAGCTGAGAGGTATGAGCTACGAGGAGAGACTACGGGAATTAAACCTCACTTCGCTGGAAGACAGAAGAGTTAGGGGGGACATGATCACCACATTCAAGATTCTGAAGGGAATTGATAGGGTAGATAAAGACAAGTCTATTTAACACAAGGGGAACACGCACAAGGGGACACAGGTGGAAACTGAGTGCCCAAATGAGCCACAGAGATATTAGAAAGAACTTTTTTAATGTCAGAGTGGTTGACAAATGGAATGCATTAGGGGGTGATGTGGTGGAGGCTGACTCCATACACAGTTTCAAGTGTAGCTATGATAGAGCCCAATAGGCTCAGGAACCTGTACACCTGTTGATTGACAGTTGAGAGGCGGGACCAAAGAGCCAGAGCTCAACCCCCGCAAACACAACTAGGTGAGTACACACACACACGGGGGACAATATTCACGATACTCTCATAGAACCACAGCTGAGGAATGAGACAAGGAACAGGATGAACAACCCAGCGGGTTTTCTTCCTATTGGGGAGTGTTGTACATGCTGCTACGGCGGTGTGTGTCCATCTCTCAGGATGAGTGGCGCTGCCCAATAAACTCGCCCCTCCGGGCAAAATTTAAAAACAAATTTAAAGGAATGAATGGGGGGGGGGAGGAGTAGGGGGCGTCCACCTTCCCCACTACCCCCCCCCCCCCCCCTCCCACCCGGGATCTAGCCAAACACAGGCAAATTCTCCGCTACGGATTCCTGCCTTTCGTATACAGACGCCCCCCCCCACACACACCCACACCCTCACCCCCTCCAACACAGTGCCATCTCCCCCCTCTCCCTCTCTGTTTCCCCCCCCCCCCTCTCCAACCTTCCTTTCTCCCTCACTAGGGTCGACGCTCTCCTTTGCCACTATACGTGAGCACCGCCTCTATGGGTATGGCGAGGCGCTCTTTTGACTCCTCTCTCTTCCACCTTTTTAAGCCCCCCCCCCCCCCCTCCCTTTCTCCCCCTCTCTGAGCCCCTTTGCGCGCACAAACGGCTTCGTGGCGTGAAATGTGTTTGTGTTTGTGTTGGCGCGTTCTTTGTGTTACAAAACGTGGCTTTGTAACAAGGGGAAGGGGGGGGGGAGGTATTTCGTGCGTAATTAATTTACGTGTCTTCCATCCCCTTCTTCTTTCCCCTTCTTCCTCCTTCCCCTCTCTTCCTCCTTCCCCCTCTTCCTCCTTCCCCTCTTCCTCCTTCCCCTCTTCCTCCTTACCTTCCCCCTCCCTTTCTACTTCCTTCTTTTTTCCACCTTAGAAAGGGGTTAAGTAGGAGCGACATTGATGCTCGTAAAGTAACTGTGCAACCTTGAGGTGCTTCCGGGGCTTAGCGTCCCCGCGGCCCGGTCGTCGACCAGGCCTCCTGGTTGCCGGACTGATCAACCATGCCAAGGGTTGCAAGCCCAGGGTTGTGAGGCAACACGGGGTCCTCAGTGGCCTGGTCCTTGCAACTGTTCAATATGAGACCATGAGACTCCTTGTTCAGCTACAAATTAGTCGAACAAACTCGTTGTTCAGCTACAAATTAGTCGAACAAACTCGTTGTTCAGCTACAAATTAGTCGAACAAACTCCTTGTTCAGCTACAAATTAGTCGAACAAACTCGTTGTTCAGCTACAAATTAGTCGAACAAACTCGTTGTTCAGCTACAAATTAGTCGAACAAACTCGTTGTTCAGCTACAAATTAGTCGAACAAACTCGTTGTTCAGCTACAAATTAGTCGAACAAACTCCTTGTTCAGCTACAAATTAGTCGAACAAACTCCTTGTTCAGCTACAAATTAGTCGAACAAACTCGTTGTTCAGCTACAAATTAGTCGAACAAACTCGTTGTTCAGCTACAAATTAGTCGAACAAACTCCTTGTTCAGCTACAAATTAGTCAAAATAAAAAAGCACCGCAATATTGACGTATTCTGACCATCGATGGGTTTAGTGGGTTGTTTGGGTTGGCACGTTGCTGGTTTGATACAACAGTTGTGTTTTTTACGTAGTGGGAAATGAAGCGAACCCACTGTTGTTGAATGGTTGTATGATGTATTGGTTGTTGAATGGTTGTATATTGGTTGTTGAATGGTTGTATATTGGTTGTTGAATGGTTGTATATTGGTTGTTGAATGGTTGTATGATGTATTGGTTGTTGAATGGTTGTATGATGTATTGGTTGTTGAATGGTTGTATGATGTATTGGTTGTTGAATGGTTGTATGATGTATTGGTTGTTGAATGGTTGTATGATGTATTGGTTGTTGAATGGTTGTATGATGTATTGGTTGTTGAATGGTTGTATGATGTATTGGTTGTTGAATGGTTGTATGATGTATTGGTTGTTGAATGGTTGTATGATGTGTTGGTTGTTAAATGGTTGTATGATGAATTGGTTGTTGAATGGTTGTATGATGTATTGGTTGTTGAATGGTTGTATGATGTATTGGTTGTTGAATGGTTGTATATTGGTTGTTGAATGGTTGTATGATGTATTGGTTGTTGAATGGTTGTATGATGAATTGGTTGTTGAATGGTTGTATGATGTATTGGTTGCTCAATTGTTGTATGAGGGAAAGGTTGTATACTGGCACTAGTTCGCTCAGAATACATCAACAACAAGCCTGCTGTATCAGGCGTCCTTTACCATGAATGTATAAAGAGAACGCTCATACTTATTGTATTTATGCTTTCATTGTATGAGGATTTATTGTACGAGGATTTATTGATTGTATAATGACAGGCAAACATTACAGGGCAGCAGGCAGGCAGGGCGACAGGCAGGGCAGGGCAGCAGGCAGGGCGACAGGCAGGGAAGCAGACAGGGAAGCAGGCAGGCAGGACAGCAGGCAGGCAGGGCAGGGCAGCAGGCAGGCAGGGCAGGGCAGCAGGCAGGCAGGGCAGCAGGCAGGCAGGGCAGCAGGCAGGCAGGACAGCAGGCAGGCAGGACAGCAGGCATGCAGGGCAGCAGGCAGGCAGGGCAGGGCAGCAGGCAGGCAGGGCAGCAGGCAGGCAGGGCAACAGGCAGGCAGGACAGCAGGCAGGCAGGGCAGGGCAGCAGGCAGGCAGGGCAGCAGGCAGGCAGGGCAGCAGGCAGGCAGGACAGCAGGCAGGCAGGGCAGGGCAGCAGGCAGGCAGGGCAGCAGGCAGGCAGGGCAGCAGGCAGGCAGGGCAGCAGGCAGGGCGACAGTCAGGGAAGCAGACAGGGCAGCAGGCAGGCAGGGAAGCAGGCAGGCAGGGCAGCAGGCAGGCAGGGCTACACAAGTCTCCACCTTTGCATCCGGAAATGCCGTAACTCCAAAGCAACACATGAGGACCTTCCCCCCCTCCCCCCCCCCCATTCTTGTCATCAGCACCCGACACCTCCCCCCACACCCAGGACCCCACACCCAGGACCCCACACCCTGGACCCCACAGCACACCTCCCCCACACCCAGGACCCCACAGCACACGTCCCCCACACCCAGGACCCCCACAGTACACCTCCCCCACACCCAGGACCCCAACAGTACACCTCCCCCACACCCAGGACCCCACAGCACACGTCCCCCCACACCCAGGACCCCCACAGTACACCTCCCCCACACCGAGGACCCCACAGCAGTCTCACATATTCCCCTGATGACTGCCCACTCCTAGCCACCACAGCTTGGCTGACCAGGTAGCTCCTCAAGCAACTTGTCAAGGTCCTGCTCGAAGGCTTCATCCTTTACTCGGTCAATATTTCTTACTAACAGGAAGAGTGACTCCAGGAGAGAATATATATATTTATATATCAGATCATGGCACTGCAATAATGTTCTCGGAAGCACCTGACTTGAGTTATCTTGAGGTTATCTTGAGATGATTTCGGGGCTTTTTAGTGTCCCCGCGGCCTGGTTCTCGACCAGGCCTCCACCCCCAGGAAGCAGCCCGTGACAGCTGACTAACACCCAGGTACCTATTTTACTGCTAGGTAACAGGGGCATAGGGTGAAAGAAACTCTGCCCATTGTTTCTCGCCGGCGCCTGGGATCGAACCCACGACCACAGGATCACAAGTCCAGCGTGCTGTCCGCTCGGCCGACCGGCTCCCTTACCTGGAGAAACAAGACCAGTCTTGGCCAGAAACTCTCATGGAAGGGATTCCTTAGACTGTTGGTGCTTAATTTCCTCCATAAACGCCAGTTTTGCGCGGAGGGAGTGCTGGCTCCTCTGAGCAGAGGATAGGAGGTAGACTAAGAGTGTTATATCCCTCTAGGGATGAGCCCAAGGGATCCCTGGGGGAATATAGCCCCTGAGGTTTGATGACTTGTGTGGAGGGCCGGAGTGATCTGGTTAAGGTGGGGGTGGCGCCCCCTGGTGGTGGTGGGTGGCGCCCCCTGGTGGTGGTGGGGGGTGTGGCGTGACTCTTGGCCCCCCTTCCCGCTCCTTGATTCCAAGGCATCTCCTCACCTTCATTGCTGTATTGTTGCACACTCCCCCACACTCCTCTCCCTCTCCTTCTCCCTCTCCCTCTCCCTCTCCCTCTCCCTCTCCCTCTTCCTGTTCCTCTCCCCTCTACCTCCCCCTCCTCTTCCTTGGCCATGTTCATATTATTTAGGGTTGTGGTCAATATTTGGAGAGTGGCTGACCATATTGACTGGGTACTGTACCCTCCCACCAGTCCCAGGCAGGTAAATCATCGAATTGAAATCTAGGGACAGCCTCGTTATGTGGATTTGAGGGGCTACTTCGTCTACTGCTAAGTTCTACTTTTTCTTGCTTGCTCTTGCAAGGGGTAGGAGACCGGCGGGGGAGGGGGAGGATGGCCCCACAACCATCAACATTAGGTAGGTAGGTGGGTAAACTTTAGTGTATGTAAACTATAGTGCAGGTAAACTCTGGTGCAGGTAAACTCTGGTGCAGGTAAACTCTGGTGCAGGTAAACTGTGCCCAAGTGCGTGGCGGGGGGGGGGGGCGTAGTGGACAAAGCAGGTGCCCTCACCAGGGTAAATATTGGCTGAAGATGGCGTCACGTACCCACACGTGTCGCCCGCCAGGTGTGTGGTGTGGCCCGCCAGGTGTGTGGTGTGGCCCGCCAGGTGTGTGGTGTGGCCCGCCAGGTGTGTGTGGTGTGGCCCGCCAGGTGTGTGGTGTGGCCCGCCAGGTGTGGGGTGTGGCCCGCCAGGTGTGTGGTGTGGCCCGCCAGGTGTGTGTGGTGTGGCCCGCCAGGTGTGTGGTGTGGCCCGCCAGGTGTGTGTGGTGTGGCCCGCCAGGTGTGTGTGGTGTGGCCCGCCAGGTGTGTGTGGTATGGCCCGCCAGGTGTGTGTGGTGTGGCCCGCCAGGTGTGTGGTGTGGCCCGCCAGGTGTGGGGTGTGGCCCGCCAGGTGTGTACACGTGATGACGTGGACAGATAGAAAGCATGGGCGGCCTGATCGAGGACCGGGCCGCGGGGACGCTAAGCCCCGACATCATCGCAAGGTAACCACAAGGTATTGTCCCTCAAATGGCTACTAGACTTCAGCTGAAGGAAGTGCAAAGTAATGAAGCTGTATACAGGGGACAGGAGGCCGGCTATATGGAAGGTAACTGCAGAAGGCCTACTGGCCCATACGAGGCACCTATATAGATCCACCCGATCTCATTCATATATATGTCTAACCTACACTTGAAACAAACAAGGGATGCAGATGAAGAGTCACAATAATATGGCTGAACAATGGAAGACACGACGACGCTTGATGGGGTTCTGGGAGTTCTTCTACTTGCTTTTGTGCGGCTAGTTTATTGTGCACCCCATACTCATCTTGTGAGCGGTAGCGCAAAAAGCATTACAGAGGGCACAAAAGGTCTTTATCAGACCTCATCATAAATTATTACATAAACAATTTCATCTTTCCTTCACACCTTATAGTTCCATGTCAGCTAGTTACAGCGAATGTTGTATTTCAAGAGCTGTATATTTACAGTAAATCATTATACATTAATGGTAGGTCTTATCGCTAATACAAAATTGTTTGAACATTCTCCTACTCCACAAGCCCGGCCCGAGGCCAGGCTTGACTTGTGAGAGTTTGGTCCACCAGGCTGTTGCTTGGAGCGGCCCGCAGGCCCACATACCCACCACAGCCCGGTTGGTCCGGCACTCCTTGGAGAAAATGATCTAGTTTTCTCTTGAAGATGTCAACGGTTGTTCCGGCAATATTTCTTATACTCGCTGGGAGGACGTTGAACAGCCGCGGACCTCTGATGTTTATACAGTGTTCTCTGATTGTGCCTATGGCACCTCTGCTCTTCACTGGTTCTATTCTGCATTTTCTTCCATATCGTTCATTCCAGTATGTTGTTATTTTACTGTGCAGATTTGGGACCTGGCCCTCAAGTATTTTCCAGGTGTATATTATTTGGTATCTCTCTTGTCTTCTTTCTAGTGAGTACATTTGGAGAGCTTTGAGATGATCCCAATAATTTAGGTGTTTTATCTCGTCTATGGGTGCCGTATATGTTCTCTGTATTCCCTCTATTTCAGCAATCTCTCCTGCTCTGAAGGGGGAAGTGAGTACTGAACAGTACTCAAGACGGTACAACACCAGTGACTTAAAGAGTACAACCATTGTGATGGGATCCCTGGATTTGAAAGTTCTCGTAATCCATCCTATCATTTTTCTGATTGACGCAATAGTTGCTTGGTTATGCTCCCTAAACGTTATTCCCAAATTCTTTACATGTTTTCCTACTATGGGCAGATTTGATATTGATATTGTTTAGGGCGCCTGACAGCTGGGTGGAGAGCGCTTCGGATTCGTAGTCCTGAGGTTCCCGGTTCGATCCCTGGTGAAGGCGGAGACAAATGGGCAAAATGTTTCTTTCACCCTGATGCCCCTGCTACCTAGCAGTAAATAGGTACCTGGGAGTTAGACAGCGGCTACGGGCTGCTTCCTGGGGGTTGTGTAACAAAAAGGAGGCCTGGTCGACGACCGGGCCGCGGGAACGCTAAGCCCCGAAACACTCCAAGGTAACTCCAAGAAAAGCAAATCCTCCTGCAATTGGACAATTTTTTTCAACTTTCTTTCTTTGTTCTGTTTTTCAATGTTGGATTTTCGACTTTGTCAAACAGAATGCAGAGAGTGATAGTCGATCAAATAAGCTGAAGCCCAAGTGCAGTGAAAAGTTCTGTACCCCAGAGCACAGTCCTGGCACCGCTGCTGTTGCTCATTCTTATCCCTGATATAGACAAAAATACTAGTCACAGCTTCGTGTCATCCTTTGCAGATGATACAAAAATCAGCATGAAAATTTGCAAATATAGAAGACACTGAAATATCACAGGCAGATATTAATAAAGTCTTCTATTGGGCAACAGAAAATAACATGACGTTTAACGGTGATAAGCTCCAGATATTGAGGTATGGCGGAAACGAGGAACTTAAACGAAACACAGGGTACAGGACACGATCATAGAAGGAAAGCAACATGATCTGGGAATTCTGATGTCTGACGACCTGACATTTAGTGAACATAACCGAGCAAATATAGCGGCGGCCAGGAACATGATAGGATGGATTATGAGAACGTTCACATCCAGAGATCCCACAGCAATGGTAATACTGTTTAAATCACTGGTGCTGTCCCGTCTTGAGTATTGCTCGGTACTCACTTCCCCTTTCAGAGCGGGAGAGATCTCTGAACTAGAGGAAAATAGGTCAGTACATTACAGACAACCGACGGTTAGAAAGGCGGGGTCCAAGAGCTAACAGCATGATCCCGCAAGCAGTAGAGTAGTAAGAACTCCCTGAAGGAGTTCAGGGAGTTCTAGAAGGAGTAGAACAACTCCCTAAACCCCATCTAGCAGCTATCAAGCAAGCACAAAATTTGTAAATACACACACACACACACACACACACACACACACACACACACACACACACACACACACACACACACACACACACACACACGCACTCACTCACTCACTCACTCACTCACTCACTCACTCACTCACTCACTCACTAACTCAACACACCGCAGCTTGCAGGCCACACCCGGGGGGTGAGTGTGACCGAGTGACACCCAATACACCCTGGGTGCACACCCTCCTGTGTGCGTGGCTCCCTCTGCCTGGCACGGCCCCGCCACGCACCCACATGCACGCGCGCGCGCACACTCCCATCCACATATGCACGCATTCTCCTACACATTCTCATGAACTCACATGTAGGCGTACACATCTCACGTCGCTGGATAAGAGAAGCGTTAGGGGAGACATGATCACCACATACAAGATTCTCAGAGGAATTGATTGGGTAGATAAAGACAATTTATTTTAGAGCCCAGTAGGCTCAGGAATCTTTACACCAGTTGATTGACAGTTGAGAGGCGGGACCAAAGAGCCAGAGCTCAACCCCCGCAAATACAGTAGGTGAGTGAGGGTGTTTAAAAGGTCAAAAGATCATAATCTATTGATAAATTAAGTTTTAAGCTCTGTGAACTTTACTGTTCTACGTTGCGTGTTTAGGTTCTGTGTTTATGTTTAACACGTGTTGACCCAACTGTAAAGTTACAGGTGTTGGAATTATAACCATTGACCTGTGTCGTTTACAACTTGTACATTAGCAGGGGATATTAACATGTGTAATTTAATTCATAGTGTCAGGGGACAGGCTACCTTACCTTGAGGTTACCTTGAGGTGGTTTCCAGGCTTTCCCCTCGGCCTGGTCATCACCCAGGCCTCCTTGTTGCTAGACTGGTCAACAAGGGTGTTGGACGCGGCTGCTCGCAGCCTGGTTGATCAGGTATCCTTTGGAGGTGCTTATCCAGTTCTCTCTTGAACACTGTGAGGGGTCGGCCAGTTATGCCCCTTATGTGTAGTGGAAGCGTGTTGAACAGTCTCGGGCCTCTGATGTTGATAGTTCTCTCTCAGAGTACCTGTTGCACCTCTGCTCTTCAACGGGGGTATTCTGCAAATCCTGCCATGTCTTGATACCTGCTTGATGGGGTTCTGGGAGTTCTTTTACTCCCCAACCCCGGCCCGAGGTCAGGCTCGAATTGTGAGAGTTTGGTCCACCAGGCTGTTACTTGGAGCGGCCCACAGGCCCACATGCCCACCACAGCTCGGCTGATCCGGAACTTCTCTTAGAAAACAGTCCAGTTTTCTCTTGAAGATGTCCACGGTTGTTCCGGCAATATTTCTTATAGTCGCTGGTAGGACGTTGAACAACCGCGGACCTCTGATGTTTATACAGTGTTCTCTGATTGTGCCTATGGCACCTCTGCTCTTCACTGGTTCAATCTTGCATTTTCTTCCATATCGTTCACTCCAGTACGTTGTTATTTTACTGTGTAGATTTAGGACCTGGCCCTCCAGTATTTTTCCACGTGTATATTATTTGATATCTCTCTCGTCTCCTTTGTAGGGAGTATATTTGGAGAGCTTTGAGACGATCCCAATAAATTAGGTGCTTTATTGCGTCTATGCGTGCCGTATATGTTCTCTGTATTCCCTCTATTTCAGCAATCTCTCCTGTTCTGAAGGGGGAAGTGAGTACTGAGCAGTACTCGAGACGGGACAACACAAGTGACTTGAAGAGTACAACCATTGTGATGGGATCCCTGGATTTGAAAGTTCTCGTAATCCTAAAGTTTACGTATCTTATTCGTAGTCTCGGTGTAAGCACATGCACGCACACGCACGCACGCGCTTGCACACACACACACACACACACACACACACACACACACACACACACACACACACACACACACACACACACACACACACACACACACACACACACACACACACACACACACACACACACACACACACACACACACACACACACACACACACACACACACACACACACACACACACACACACACACACACACACACACACACACACACACACACACACACACACACACACACACACACACACACACACACACACGGTGTGCTTGTCTTAGAGATGGTGTAAAATACCAGACGCGCTTCCCTCATGGGCTGACTGGCCCCCCACGGCTGGTACTGTTGCTGGCCCACCATGCCGCGCTCTCTCTACCACCCCCCTCATACTCTCTACCTCCCTCCCTCTAGTGAGAGAAGAGAGACGAGGTGAGGTGTTGGTAGTGAGTGAGGGAGAGAGTAGGGTACCATCACTCAGCACTCAGGGTAGTAGGGTACTCAGCACTCTGGATGTTGATGCTTGTGTTGGATGCTGTCATGGAGAGGGGGGGGGGGAGGGTCCTGTGGGTTTCCTTCCCCCCCCCCCCTCATGCTTCCGGTCCCCCCCCTCCTCTGGCTCTCTCCACCAGGCTCTCATCAACCAAACTGTTGGTACTTGTAACTCGCAAGGTAGAGCAGGTACCACAGCCCAGCTGATTTATAAGGAATCTATTCATGTTTGGAACTCGGTGCCTGACGTTGGTAACAGAGCCTGGTTGACCAGGGGGTCAGGAAGCCTTGCAACCTCTCCGTCGTCCAGCGAGGGTGCCCAAGCGGATGTGTCAGTGGGTGCCAACATGTTGTTGTGTCAGATTTAGCTACTCAGGACGAAGTGTCCATGTAGCACGGGCTATGGTGAGCCCGTAAACTGGAGGTGCCAACAGTCTATTGTTTTTGACACATTATCAAGGCCCGGAATCTTGCCCGCGTGCAGTAGTAAACCTATCTCATTACTAAGGATAAAATACCTGAAATCCTTGCACTGTATCCATACTTCGCTCCCAGTAGATAAACGACATATGAGATTAAGAAACAAGTAATGTATTGTGAAGACTAATAATAAACAGCAGCTCCCCTACGACTCTGTAATATCTCCACTGCTTAAACGATTATGTATTAGTGATAAGACCTACCATTAATGTATAATGACATACGGTAAATATGTAGCTCTTGAAACAGAACATTCGCTGTAACTAGCTGACGTTGTAATTATAAGGTGGGAAGGATAGATGAAATTGTTTATGTAATAATCTAAGAGGAGGTCTGATAAAGACCTTTCGTGCCCTCTGTAATGCTTTTTGCGCTACCGCTCACAGGATGAGTATGGGGTGCACAATAAACTAGCCGGCAACAATCAATACAGTAGTACAGTATTAAAATACGTGCAACATACATATAAAGTAAGATGGCTGGCTTGGCATCACCGTAAGATTCTTGTGACACTTTTGTACTCTTTAAAGATAATATCCTCTTGCACGCAGCCCGACACCGAGCACGTGGCTTTGTTTACTCACAGGAATATAAACATCACAAAGCAGGATACCAGAGAATGCACTCCAGTGTAGAGTACGGATTCTCAACGATTTTAATCTGACGGCACTTAAGCAGTCAATGCACTCCATGTTTGTTTGTTTGTGTCTGTACAAATGAGAATAGTTTCATGAGCTATCAGTTGACTCCAGTTAAAGTTGAATGTCTTCAACTGTCTTGCCCTGTCTTCTGAATGGGCAGACAATTTGCCTCTTACCTGAAACTCGCACAACACACCTATGGACCCTTGTTATATGTGTGTTATCTTGACACCCTTCACAACACCTGTATGTCATGAAGAACTCTGTACACTGAAGTACTGTTCGTGCATCAATGTGGAATGTATGAAATCGAGCCGGTGGGCCGAGCGGACAGCACGCTGGACTTGTGATCCTGTGGTCCTGGGTTCGATCCCAGGCGCCGGCGAGAAACAATGAGCAGAGTTTCTTTCACACTATGCCCCTGTTACCTAGCAGTAAAATAGGTACCTGGGTGTTAGTCAGCTGTCACGGGCTGCTTCCTGGGGGTGGAGGCCTGGTCGAGGACCGGGCCGCGGGACACTAAAAAAGCCCCGAAATCATCTCAAGATAACCTCAAGGTATACAGTAGTGAACACAGTGTAATAGTTCATCCCACCGCTGCCACCATTTATAATACCATACAGGATATACAAGACACAATCAGATCTCTTGGAACGGAAACGACGTGTAGAGCATCCAGGAATAATGGTGTCAGGCGACCTAAGGTTTAGGAGAACATAACAGCAAAATGATAGAGTGGTTTATGAAAACCTTAAATTATGATATTTCAAGTCATATGCGGTCGCCCGCTTTCACATTGAGATTTTGATCCATGTTTTCCTCATAACACAGTCCGCCATTAGTTGTTTTTTTAGTCCAGGCCCCTAATCACTGGTGCCCAATCGTTCCACCTACCTTGGATATTCTAATCTAGGTCCTCAGGCTGGGCTTGGGGTACTATCTTCTTGAGGTTATCTTGAGATGATTTCGGGGCTTTAGTGTCCCCGCGGGCCGGTCCTTGACCACGCCTCCACCCCCAGGAAGCAGCCCGTGACAGCTGACTAACACCCAGGTACCTATTTTACTGCTAGGTAACAGGGGCATAGGGTGAAAGAAACTCTGCCCATTGTTTCTCGCCGGCGCCTGGGATCGAACCCAGGACCACAGGATCACAAGTCCAGCGTGCTGTCCGCTCGGCCGACCGGCTCCCTTAGTTTAGAGAAACTCTCGACACTCTCCAGGTATGCTCAAGAGGTGTTGCCAGCTGTGTTGGGATGCAACCAGGTTTTTTTATTCAGATTTGCTACTCCGTAAAAGATGCAGCTGTTTCGTCGAGCCAGAAAGATAAGAACCCAAGCAACCCACCTAACCCAATGCTTAGACAACGTCAGTATTCAACCCATCCGCCTGTTTAGATAGTAGTTTTTGTCACTATGTGATAGTAATTAGATAGTAGGATTTTGTACTATTCACTTTATAAGAGTCCGAAAAAATAAAGCTAAAGAACAAACGTACATATTCCCAGGCCTAGTATAGCACACATATGGACTATATTAGGCCTCAGATAGCGTGTATTATATTAGGCCCTCAGATAGCGTGTATTATATTAGGCCCTCAGATAGCGTGTATTATATTAGGCCCTCAGATAGCGTGTACTATATTAGGCCCTCAGATAGCGTGTATTATATTAGGCTTTCAGATAGCGTGTATAATATTAGGCCCTCAGATAGCGTGTACTATATTAGGCCCTAACATAGCGTGTATTATATTAGGCCCTCAGATAGCGTGTATTATATTAGGCCCTCAGATAGCGTGTATTATATTAGGCCCTCAGATAGCGTGTATTATATTAGGCCCTCAGATAGTGTGTACTATATTAGGCCCTCACATAGCGTGTATTATATTAGGCCCTCAGATAGCGTGTATTATATTAGGCCCTCAGATAGCGTGTACTATATTAGGCCCTCACATAGCGTGTACTATATTAGGCCCTCAGATAGCGTGTATTATATTAGGCTCTCAGATAGCGTGTATTATATTAGGCCCTCAGATAGCGTGTACTATATTAGGCCCTCACATAGCGTGTATTATATTAGGCCCTCAGATAGCGTGTATTATATTAGGCCCTCAGATAGCGTGTACTATATTAGGCCCTCACATAGCGTGTATTATATTAGGCCCTCAGATAGCGTGTATTATATTAGGCCCTCAGATAGCGTGTACTATATTAGGCCCTCAGATAGCGTGTATTATATTAGGCCCTCAGATAGCGTGTATTAGGCCCTCAGATAGCGTGTATTAGGCCCTCAGATAGCGTGTATTATATTAGGCCCTCAGATAGCGTGTATTAGGCCCTCAGATAGCGTGTACTATATTAGGCCCTCAGATAGCGTGTATTAGGCCCTCAGATAGCGTGTATTAGGCCCTCAGATAGCGTGTATTAGGCCCTCAGATAGCGTGTATTAGGCCCTCAGATAGCGTGTATTAGGCCCTCAGATAGCGTGTATTAGGCCCTCAGATAGCGTGTATTAGGCCCTCAGATAGCGTGTACTATATTAGGCCCTCAGATAGCGTGTACTATATTAGGCCCTCACATAGCGTGTATTAGGCCCTCAGATAGCGTGTATTAGGCCCTCACATAGCGTGTATTAGGCCCTCAGATAGCGTGTATTAGGCCCTCAGATAGCGTGTACTATATTAGGCCCTCAGATAGCGTGTACTATATTAGGCCCTCACATAGCGTGTATTAGGCCCTCAGATAGCGTGTATTAGGCCTAGGAAGGTTAGGTTAGTTTGTCTTTGCAACAAAAGTAGAAAATCGTTTCCCGGTTTGTGCAAACTCAATAGTACCGATTTGTACTTTCTAATTGGGTTGTAGGTGGGTATAAGTACTATGGTCCTCATCCTTGCTGTAAGTACTGCCACAACAGGCGGATGGGGCTGCAGTATTATGGTATATTATGGTATCAGTATACTGATACCTCGCATGTGTTAACGGATTGGTCGCTTCCGTAAAGTATGTATTACGTGAGAGAACAGGTTGATGGGTGCCTACCACCGGTGTCTGCTGGTCTCCTGCTGGTCTCCTATTGGTCTCCTGCTGGTCTCCTGCTGGTAGGGGTCTCCTGCTGGTCTCCTGCTGGTAGGGGTCTCCTACTGGTCTCCTGCTGGTCTCCTGCTGGTCTCCTGCTGGTAGGGGTCTGCTGCTGGTCTCCTGCTGGTAGGGGTCTCCTATTGGTCTCCTGCTGGTCTCCTGCTGGTAGGGGTCTCCTACTGGTCTCCTGCTGGTCTCCTGCTGGTAGGGGTCTGCTGCTGGTCTCCTGCTGGTAGGGGTCTGCTGCTGGTCTCCTGCTGGTAGGGGTCTCCTACTGGTCTCCTGCTGGTCTCCTGCTGGTAGGGGTCTCCTGCTGGTCTCCTGCTGGTAGGGGTCTCCTACTGGTCTCCTGCTGGTCTCCTACTGGTCTCCTGCTGGTCTCCTGCTGGTAAGGGTCTCCTGCGTATGGTAGAGTCATTACCATGTGTGTTGCCTTCCCTGGCTATCTGCAAGCTGTGTTGCATAGTGAACATTAGGGCCGCCAGCCCTGGTCTCCGGGACCGGCCCAGTGACCTGTTATACCCGTGAGAGAACTGCAGGCATATACAGGCGTCTTGTTGTCAACGGTGGTCGTAATGTTATGGGCCCCGCCTCTCTGTACTCGCGCGCGCGCGTGTATTCACCTAGCTGTATTCACCTAGCTGTGTTTGCGGGGGTTGAGCTTTGCTCTTTCGGCCCGCCTCTCAACTGTCAATCAACTGTTTACTAACTATTTTTTTTCCCCACACCACACACACACACACACACACACACACACACACACACACACACACACACACACACACACACACACACACACACACACACACACACACACACCAGGAAGCAGCCCGTGACAGCTGACTAACTCCCAGGTACCTATTTACTGCTAGGTAACAGGGGCATTCAGGGTGAAAGAAACTTTGCCCATTTGTTTCTGCCTCGTGCGGGAATCGAACCCGTGTGTGTGTGTGTGGGTGTGGGTGTGGGTGTGGGTGTGGGTGTGGGTGTACTTACCTAATTGTGCTTGCGGGGTTGAGCTTTGGCTCTTTGGTCCCGCCTCTCAACCGTCAATCAACTGGTGTACAGAATCCTGAGCCTATTGGGCTCTATCATATCTACATTTGAAACTGTGTATGGAGTCAGTCTCCACCACATCACTTCCTAGTGCATTCCATTTACTAACTACTCTGACACTGAAAAAATTCTTACTAACGTCTCTGTGGCTCATCTGGGTACTAAGTTTCCACCTGTGTCCCCTTGTTCGTGTCCCACCCGTGCTAGAAAGTTTGTAAATTCTGTCAATTCCCCTGAGAATTTTGTAGGTGGTTATCATGTCTCCCCTCACTTTTCTGTTTTCCAGGGATGTGAGGTTCAGCTCCCGTTGCCTTTCCTCGTAGCTCATACCTCTCAGCTCTGGGACTAGTCTACTGGCATACCTCTGAATCTTCTCTAACTTTGTCTTGTGTTTAAAAACGTATGGACTCCAGGCTGGAGCTGCATACTCCAGGATTGGTCTGACATAAGTGGTATACAAGGTCCTGAATGATTCCTTACACAAGTTTCTAAAGGCAGTTCTTATGTTGGCCAGTCTAGCATATGCCGCTGATGATATCCTTTTAATGTGGGCCTCTGGGGACAGGTTGTGTGTGTGTGTGTACTCACCTAGTTCTACTCACCTAGTTGTGTTTGCGGGGGTTGAGCTCTGGCTCTTTGGTCCCGCCTCTCAACCGTCAATCAACAGGTGTACAGAATCCTGAGCCTATCGGGCTCTATCATATCTACACTTGAAACTGTGTATGGAGTCAGCCTCCACCACATCTCTTCCTAATGCATTCTATTTGTCAACCACTCTGACACTAAAAGAGTTCTTTCTATTATCTCTGTGGCTCATTTGGGCACTCAGTTTCCACCTGTGTCCCCTTGTGCGTGTTCCCCTTGTGTTAAATAGACTGTCTTTATCTACCCTATCAATTCCCTTCAGAATCTTGAATGTGGTGATCATGTCCCCCCTAACTCTTCTGTCTTCCAGCGAAGTGAGGTTTAATTCCCGTAGTCTCTCCTCGTAGCTCATACCTCTCAGCTCGGGTACTAGTCTGGTGGCAAATCTTTGAACCTTTTCCAGTTTAGTCTTATCCTTGACTAGATATGGACTCCATGCTGGGGCTGCATACTCCAGGATTGGCCTGACATATGTGGTATACAAACTTCTGAATGATTCTTTATACAAGTTTCTGAATGCCGTTCGTATGTTGGCCAGCCTGGCATATGCCGCTGATGTTATCCGCTTGATATGTGCTGCAGGAGACAGGTCTGGCGTGATATCAACCCCCAAGTCTTTTTCCTTCTCTGACTCCTGAAGAATTTCCTCTCCCAGATGATACCTTGTATCTGGCCTCCTGCTCCCTACACCTATCTTCATTACATTACATTTGGTTGGGTTAAACTCTAACAACCATTTGTTCGACCATTCCTTCAGCTTGTCTAGGTCTTCTTGAAGCCTCAAACAGTATTCTT
This sequence comes from Procambarus clarkii, assembly GCF_040958095.1. Taxonomy (NCBI): domain Eukaryota; kingdom Metazoa; phylum Arthropoda; class Malacostraca; order Decapoda; family Cambaridae; genus Procambarus; species Procambarus clarkii. The sequence continues at coordinate 44,477,696 of NC_091171.1, forward strand.
CTGTTTTAATCCTTTTCATAATTTTAGCATCGTCCGCTAACATTAAGAGAAATTAATCGATATCTTCTGGGAGATCATTTACATATATCAGAAACAAGATAGGACCGAGTACAGAGCCCTGTGGGACTCCACTGGTGACTTCACGCCAATCGGAGGTCTCACCCCTCACCGTAACTCTCTGCTTCCTATTGCTTCCTATTCCTATGTGTGTGTGTGTGTGTGTGTGTGTGTGTGTGTGTGTGTGTGTGTGTGTGTGTGTGTGTGAGGGGTGAGTGAGGTTGGAGAGTAAGGTGGCCACCCCTCCGTCTGCTACCTTTGTCACGCCTCATATATTCAGCAAGTAATTATACTCACCGTCGCCTCCTTAAACACACACACACACACTCACTCTTCTTTGTCTGGACCTCCTCCTCCAACTCCTTCTTCTCCTCCAGCTGCAAGCCGATGGACACGCGTTGGGAGAGGTCGAGCGTGTGATCCCATTGTCTGCCCCCCATGGCCCCCTACCTGTGTGTGTGTGTGTGTGTGTCCCTACGTCACTGTGTCTAGCTCTCCTACCCGCCATCCTCACCCTTCCACGTCTCTATCCATCCCTCCTGTCTATCTGTCTCTCGCTCCTCCACCTAGCCCCCTGGAGGGCCGCCGCTGGGGACAGGTTGGTCGGGTCCGTACACATTGTCGTGAGGTCAGTGGCGCCATCTGTCGGGCCCGGGACGCCCTCGTGCAGCGTGGCAACACTGCTCTTAGGTCTGAAGAAAACGGGGAGCGGTTACTGTGTTCGTCTGAAGAAAACGAGGAGAGGTTACTGTGTTCGCATGAAGAAAACGGGGAGAGGTTACTGTGTTCATCTGAAGAAAACGAGGAGAGGTTACTGTGTTCGCATGAAGAAAACGGGGAGAGGTTACCGTGTTCGCATGAAGAAAACGGGGAGAGGTTACTGTGTTCGCATGAAGAAAACGGGGAGAGGTTACTGTGTTCACCTGAAGAAAACGGGGAGAGGTTACTGTGTTCACTTGAAGAAAACGGGGAGAGGTTACTGTGTTCACTTGAAGAAAACGAGGAGAGGTTACTGTGTTCGCCTGAAGAAAACGGGGAGAGGTTACTGTGTTCACCTGAAGAAAACGGGGAGAGGTTACTATATTCACTTGAAGAAAACGGGGAGAGATTACTGTGCTCACCTGAAGAAAATGGGGAGGTTACTGTGTTTATCTGAAGAAAACGGGGAGAGGTTACTGTGTACATCTGAAGAAAACGGGGAGAGGTTACTGTGTTCGCCTGAAGAAAACGGAGGGAGGTTATTGTATTCACTTGAAGAAAACGGGAAGAGGTTACTGTGTTCGTCTGAAGAAAACGGGATGTTACTGTGTTCGTCTGAAGAAAACGGGAAGAGGTTAGTGTTCGTCTGAAGAAAACGGGAAGAGGTTACTGTGTTCGTCTGAAGAAAACGGGGAGAGGTTACTGTGTTCACCTGAAGAAAACGGGGAGAGGTTACTGTGTTCGTCTGAAGAAAACGGGGAGAGGTTACTGTGTTCACCTGAAGAAAACGGGGAGAGGTTACTGTGTTCACCTGAAGAAAACGGGGAGAGGTTACTGTGTTCGTGTGAAGAAAACGGGGAGAGGTTACTGTGTTCGTCTGAAGAAAACGGGGAGATGTTACTGTGTTCACCTGAAGAAAACGGGGAGAGGTTACTGTGTTCGTCTGAAGAAAACGGGGAGATGTTACTGTGTTCACCTGAAGAAAACGGGGAGAGGTTACTGTGTTCGTCTGAAGAAAACGGGGAGAAGTTACTATATTCACTTGAAGAAAACTAGGAAAGTATAACATTACTGTACTATTATTATGATGAAACCAGCTGATAATGATAGTAATTAAAGAAAAATAACAATAGCATCAGCCAGACATCATAGTTCCCTTGACCACACACACCCAGTGCTTGACGAAGCACCACACCACCGCGGCTCGCCACCTCCAAGATACCTGTTTGTGAGATAATTTCCTGCTAGGGACAGGTACGTCTTGACACCACACTGGCAAAAAAAAGTCCACTACGGGCTCACCATAGCCCGTGCTACTTGGAACTTTTGGTTCCAGGTAGCGAATCTTAAACAACAACAACCACACCGCCTCACCAACCGGAATTATGGTTTATTATTATTAACATCTTTATTGACAAAATTAATTACAATTTTGCCTAATCTGAGGATTTTGATAGTCTTATTAAATTGAGGTTAATGCTAGTATTCACTGTCACGCAGGACAGAGGGTCATACATAAGACAATAGGTCTAAACTGTAGGCTGAAGCACATATATATCATGGTTACAATCAATGTTTTAATGTGTGGATATGTGAAAACAACTTTCTATTGTGCACTGCCACACAAGGGCAGGGATGGGTTCATAAGTGATGCAGCTTAGAATATAAATAGAAATTGTGAGAGTCTGGCGGTAATTGGACTGTTGGAGTCATCTCTCATCTCTCCCAGCAATCTTCAGGTTATCTTGAGATGATTTCGGGGCTTAGCGTCCTCGCGGCCCAGTTCTCGACTAGGCCTCCTTTTTGTTACACACCCCCAGGAAGCAGCCCGTAGCAGCTGTCTAACTCCCAGGTACCTATTTACTGCTGGGTAACAGGGACATCAGTGGTAAGTAAAAAAACATTTTGCCCATTTGTCTCCGCCCTCCACCGGGGATCGAACCCGGAACCTCAGGACTACGAATCCGAAGCGCTGTCCACCCAAGTGTCAGGCGCCAGGTAGTGAAGGTCGTAGGGGCTACCCCCGTTGAAAAGCAGAGGTGCAATAGGTACTCTGAGAGAGAACTCTATCAACATCAGAGGCCCGAGACTGTTCAATACGCTTCCACTACACATAAGGGGCATAACTGGCCGACCCCTCACAGTGTTCAAGAGAGAACTGGATAAGCACCTCCAAAGGATACCTGATCAACCAGGCTGTGACTCATACGTCAGGCTGCGAGCAGCCGCGTCTAACAGCCTGGTTGATCAGTCCAGCAACCAGGAGGCCTGGTCGACGACCGGGCCGCGGGGACACTAAGCCCCGGAAGCACCTCAAGGTAGCCTCAAGGGGCGTCGGATTCTACGCGGATGCCTCCGAGGAATTTGGATTCACGTGGTTGTGATGGGGGTTAGTGCCGGGATCTCTCACGAAGGAATCTGGGTTCGAATCTCCTCCTATCGCCGGGTAAATTGTGATATACAGTCACTCTGCTCGCCGCTACTCCAAGCTTGAAGGTGGCCGCTGGTCCCCGCGGTCCTTTGTCGGTATTTAAAGTGAGGTAGAGGGTAGTTTGGTCGTTATTTGTATGACGTGTGTGTGTGATGGGGCGGTTGGTGGCGGTGACTCTTGTGTGGGTACAGTCCCTCACCTCTCACACATGCTGATTACTGACTCTCTTTATGGGGTTACCTCACTTGTCACCCGTACCTCCCTCTCTCTCGCATTCCTACCTATCTTCTCTCTCTCTCTCTCTCTCTCTCCCTCTCTCTCCCCAGTGCTAACCGGTTATCCATAAGGGAAGTACTTGCCAAGCTGGCATGACTAACGGAACCCACGTGGGATGCAAGAAGGAACAACCTGGTGGATCAACTCCCTCTTCCTATCCTTACCTTTCCGTGGTGGGGGGATAGCATGTACCGACGACGCTGACAGCTTCTCAAATTCTCGTTCCTTTGCCCAAGGATAGGGAGGTCAGGCCGAGCTTGGGTAGGGAAACTTACCTATCTTGCGCTGATTCAAGGGGAGGGGGAAGTCTCCCCCCCTTACCCTCCCCCCTTCTCCCTACACTGTTTGGGGGTGTAGGAGCAGTGAACAGCCCCATGGGTGTAGCCCCCATCCAGGTGTAACTCAGTACACGGCCTCTCTCGGGGTGTGTACCTCATCTTGGCTCTCTATATGTAGTGTTTCCACGGAGTACATGCTGTTGTGCTTAACAGCAACGTTAAAAACAAAACTACTTTTTCTTGTCTAACCAGAAACGTTGGAACACAAGCAACCGTCAAAATGTCGTCAATGTATGTGACGTAGTAAGTGAGTGGAGCTCTGTGTCTGTGTGTGGTTGATTCTCTTTCTGCCCTCCTTCCTTCTCTGTCTCTTCTTCCTTCCCTCCTCTGTCTCTTCTTCCTTCCCTCTCTTACTTTCCTTCTGCTTATTTGCGTTTCCAGATTCCATTCAATCATTCAGTCATTCCATTCCATTCAATCATTCAATCAATGATTGATTCAATCAATCAACCAGGTATCATTCCACCTGTGTCCTCGTGGCCTTCTTTCTCAATTTGAAGAGGCTGTCTTCGTCCACTTTGTCTTCCCCTCTATATCTTGTATGTTGTGATCATATGCCCTTTGTTTATTCTAACCTCTATGGTTGGGAGATTGACTCTCATTAGCCTCATAACCGAGCCCTCTTACCCCTGGCCCTTTACAAACGTTTTTACTTTTTCAGTTTTGGTTTTATGATCCACAAGGTGCGGATTCCATGCCGGTGCTGCATATTCCTGTATTGGTCTAACAAATGTTGTGTAAGTTGCCTTGAAGGAGTCCTGATTTAGGTTTCTAAACAATGTTTTACCTTCTTGATATTTGCTTGATGGGGTTCTGGGAGTTTTTCTACTCCCCCAAGCCCGGCCCGAGGCCAGGCTTGACTTATGGGAGTTTGGTCCAACAGGCTGTTGTTTGGAGCGCCCCGCAGGCGTACATATCCACCACAGCCCGGTTGGTCCGGCACTTCTTGAACAATTAGTTTTATCTTGAAGATGTTCACGGTTGTTCCAGCAATATTTCTTATACTCGCTGGGAGGACGTTGAACAACCGTGGACCTCTGATGTTTATTCAGTGTCTTACATATTTCTTATATTTGTCAGCATTCCATATGCTGCTGATGTTATCCTGTTTATGTGTGCCTCTGGTGGTAGTGTTGGAATTGTATCCACTCCTAAATCTTTCTCTTTTCCTTCTCTGTTCCCTTTCCTTTCCTACACACAACTGGAATAGATGCAACTGGTCTATGAACGAATACATAAATATACGAAGAATGTCAGAAAGAAAAACATGACAATTATATTGCCACGAAAGCTGAGAAACATCCAAAAGTCTCCTACATAATCTTATAAGAAGGACAATGATGTTTTTTTTTTATTATTATTATTTTCTACCACAGACGTGGCCTTACATTTACAATGCTAACCAGCATATATACATTTTCTTCTGTCCTCCATGGACAGGGTTAGAGATCAGTTAAACATATAGTTCAGGGATTTATTGAACAAATGATGTTGAATGGCCAAGTGACCAGGTTACGAGAAAGGGAAGGTGAATATACTAGAAATGAGGAAATTTGTGAGAAGCTTGAAGGCAGCTCCCAAGGAGTGTCCACAAGGAAGTGAAACAGCTGCCAGCGTTATATGAGAGACTTAAATATTGACGTAACAACAGAGGAAGCTGGGACTTGTATTTTTGTCTATATCTGATATGAGAATAAGGAAAAGCAGTGGCGCAAGGACTGTACCGTGAAGTACGGTGCTTTTAACTGCGCTCGGACTCGATTTGATCTGATTAACTGTTACTGTTTGTGTATTTGACAGAAAATTTAATAGTTATCGTCGGACTTTACCGGTTATCCTCATTGATCTCATTTTGTGTGCTATCACTCCGTGGTCACATTATTCAAATGCCTTTGTGAAGTCTGTGTATACCACATCTGTATAGTGTTTTCCTTCAGTGCCTCAGTGATTTTGTCGTAGCTGTGAGAGGCACGATCTTCCCGCTCTAAATCCATGTTGGCCTGGGTTGTGGAGGTCATTGGTCTCCATAACTCTAAGAGCTCTGATTCCTGATTTATGGTGGTGAATACAGACTTCGCAAAGGCATTTGATAAATGTGACCACGGAGTGATGCCACAGTTGAGAGGCGGGACCAAAGAGCCGAAGCTCAACCCCCCCACCAGCACAACTAGGTGAATACACCGTTTCCCCCCCCCGCACACACCCGTCCCCCCCCCCCCCCGCACACACCCGTCCCTCCCCCTCCACACAGACACTGGGCACATAGAGGTATTTAATGTGAGCATTGTGAGTGTGGGATCGTGCAGAGGATTAAAGGGCGCGCCTCTCTCCTGCACCCCTCGTGATCCCTGAGGCCTCCCCTCAAGGCCGCCCACACACCCACGCCCACACCCACACCCACGCCCACGCCCACACCCACACCCACGCCCTATCCCACACCCACGCCCCTCTCGTTTACACGTGCACCTCAGACCGTGGGACGTATTGTACGAGTGTATTGGGAGGGGGAGAGGGAGAGGGAGGGAGAGTGAGAGGGAGGGAGGGAGAGAGAGGGAGGGAGAGAGAGGGAGAGTGAGGGAGGGAGGGAGAGTGAGAGGGAGGGAGGGAGAGTGAGGGAGGGAGGGAGAGTGAGAGGGAGGGAGGGAGGGAGAGAGAGAGAGGGAGAGTGAGGGAGGGAGAGAGAGGGAGAGTGAGGGAGGGAGAGTGAGAGGGAGGGAGGGAGAGTGAGGGAGGGAGGGAAGGAGAGGGAGAAGGAAAGAGTGAAGGATGCTCTCTGACCCTCAGCTTCCACCATCACCTTGATTTTCATCTCCGCTTGTCGCTAATTGATGCTTTGAGCAGGAGGGAGGGGGGGGGGGGAGGGTGAAGGAGTGGGGAGGGAAGATGGGAGAGGGAGGAAAGTTTTTTTTTTTAGGGGGGTGTAAAGAGGATGGAGAGGTATAGGTGAAGGAAAAGTTTATAAATGGGCACTACAGTGAGAGATATGGAAGCAGGCGGGCTTGACCTAATTACCTGACCTAATTACTATATACCCGCCAAACACACACCGAAACTACGACGTTGGTACAACGTTCGAACAAGTTTTAACACCTAACTAATTATAACAACCAATATAGCAAGTTGTAACAACGTTCTAATACGTCATAAACACGTTAAGCCAAGATGTACCAAGTTAATTACAAGTTGTAACAAGCGGAAAGTAGAGACAGTTACGGTTTGTGTTTCCAGGGTGGTCACATCTACATAGATTAAATGATAAATAGGTACTATGACAGAGATAAGCCTCTAGGCGAAGAACAGATGGAAACCCCTTGCAGTCGACTGGGCTTTGTGTGGGAGATAGCAAAGGAATAGAAGAGGAGAACTGTAACCTAAAAGTTAGAGAGGGCATAATTTGGGATCCAGATTTCATTATCCATGTAGTCTTTCATGTGGGTTTCTGTAAATGCACCAAAATATTGTTTAATTCTATTAGAAGGCCATTTATGAACTTAATTTCTCGATTTTGACTTTAGGCCTTGTATGTTTGCAAATATGAATGATTTCCCATATTGCGTGTCACTTCTGGTGGGTCCGTCTAATTACCACAAGCTACCACAAGCTACACAAGCTTCCTGGCAATACGTTAGTAATGAATAAATATGATATGTTAGGTTAGGCTGACCTAACCTAACCTAACCTAACCTATCCTAACCTAACTTAACCAAACCTAACCTATCCTAACCTAACTTAACCAAACCTAACCTAACCTAACCGAAGCTTGGATCGTCGACTTGATTTGGCGTCACCAGCTTTTTATTTTCGCCTAATTTCTTTATAAAAAGATACTTTTTCAGATTAAAATTGTGTTTTTTCGTGTTGTACATTCAACATTATAATGTTGGTGCTGAATGTACAACACGATAATATGAATAATAATCATATTTATTCATTACTAACGTATTGCCAGGAAGCTTTCTGAAGCTTGTGTAGCTTGTGGTAATATTGCGTGTCACTTCTGGTGGGTTTTGGTAGTTGTCCCCCTCTCTCCACTCTGGTCCAGGGTGTGCTGGTTTGGTAGTGGTTCGTCCAGTGTTGGTAGTAGTGTGGGTGTTGTGTGGTGTAGTTCCTGTGTCCTTGTTGATGACTTGTATTCAAGTCTTGTGATCACTCACTTCCCCCTTCACAGCAGGAGAGATTGCTGAAATAGTGGGAATACAGAGAACATATACGGCATACATAGACGCGATAAAGCATCTAAATTATTGGGATCGTCTCAAAGCTCTCCAAATGTACTCACTAGAAAGGAGACGAGAGAGATATCAAGTAATATACACGTGGAAAATACTGGAGGGCCAGGTCCCAAATCTACCAGTAAAATAACAACGTACTGGAGTGAACGATATGGAAGAAAACAGAATAGAACCAGTGAAGAGCAGAGGTGTCATAGGCACAATCAGAGAACACTGTATAAACATCAGAGGTCCGCGGTTGTTCAACCAACCCGTCCTCTTAAAAATAACGTCGCTTTTCGCTCATATGAGCGCTATGGCCAAATTTGGACGTAATTTGAAATGAAATTGACTCACTAAAGTGAAGTACTGTCCCGTTTTCTGTTTGAGTCGTTCGGCCTACTCGGTAAGGTTAGGAGAGGAAACTTTCAACTAACGTTTTTCATAACGTTTTGAAACTTTATGAGAATTTCCTGCCCACCTAACCTACCAGAGGATCCTTAATTTACTGTTGTTGAAAAAAAAAATCCAAATTTTTCATTTTTTTCCATTTTCAAATTACGTTCACTTTCGGCCATACTGGTAAACGGTCAAAAGCGACGTTATTTTTAAGAGGACAGGTTGGTTCAACATCCTCCCAGCGAGTATAAGAAATATTTACCGGAACAACTGTGGACATCTTCAAGAGAAAACTAGATTGTTTTCTCCAAAGAGTGCCGGACCAACTGGTGGGTATGTGGGCCTGCGGGCCGCTCCAAGCAACAGCCTGGTGGACCAAACTCTCACAAGTCAAGCTTGGCCTCGGGCCGGGCTTGGGGAGTAGAAGAACTTCCAGAACCCCCCCATCAAGCAAGCCTGGCCTCGGGCCGGGCTCGGGGAGTAATAGAACTCTAAGAACCCTTCCCAGGTATGCTTCAGGCAGAGAGGCGGACTGGAAGGCGGAGCAGGGAGAGAACACTGGCGCCATAAGTCAAGTTGTGAGTGTGACGACGGCGGCCCGGGCGTACACGGCCCCGCAAGAGCGCTCCATAAATCGTGCTGATCACCTCCCAGAAGACACCTCCATGCCTCACTTGCCTGATGACTGATTCACCAGCACCAGCCACGCTAAGCTCCACACTCTTAAAGAGTTTAAGGTTGTGAACGGGACCGACCGGGGTCTAAACTTATTGAGATTTTACGGGTTAAATGGTTTTTATAGGCCTAGGCTCTTATCTCCTGCGCATCTCATTGGAGATGAGTAGGGAGAGGTGGGTAAGGATACCCGGTAGGTTGTTTCACAGGGTACTGGTACTCACTCGACCTGCCCGGGAGAGGACAAGAGGACACAGGTGGAAGCTGGAAACACAAATGAGCCGAAGGAATGTAAGGAAATACTCGCACCTCTGTACCGATGGTCAACAAGTGGAATGAACTGAAAGAAGAAGTTGTATAAGCCACCTCCATGGACACCTTTATGGCCAGATTCAACAGAGAACGCCAGAACAGTTAACTTATAACGCAACGGGTACAACCGGGCTAGTGTGCGGGGCATAAAGAGCTAGATCTCGCTTTCTCCTAGACACTGTTAGGTAAGCACTGTTAGGAAATGGGAGAGGGAGAGATGGGGAGGGGTAGGAGGAGGGGAGATAGGGAGGGAGTAGGAGAAGAAGAGGCTGGGAGTCAGCAAGGCGGACAGCCCGCCTGCTTTCATAACTCTCACTGTATTTCCCATTTCTAAACCTATCCTTCATCTGTGCCTCTCCATCCTCTTTACCCCCATCCCCCAAACAAAAAATAATAATAATAATTAATAAAAAGGGAGAGTGGGAGATGAGGTAACTTACAGGACTGTCAACTTCCCACACGACGCTGGACAGGACCTACCTGGGGAGGTGGACAGGACCTACCTGGTGAGGTGGACAGGACCTACCTGGTGAGGTGGACAGGACCTACCTGGTGAGGTGGACAGGACCTCCCTGGTGAGGTGGACAGGACCTCCCTGGTGAGGTGGACAGGACCTCCCTGGTGAGGTGGACAGGACCTACCTGGTGAGGTGGACAGGACCTACCTGGGGAGGTGGACAGGACCTACCTGGGGAGGTGGACAGGACCTCCCTGGTGAGGTGGACAGGACCTCCCTGGTGAGGTGGACAGGACCTCCCTGGTGAGGTGGACAGGACCTCCCTGGGGAGGTGGACAGGACCTCCCTGGTAAGGTGGACAGGACCTCCCTGGTAAGGTGGACAGGACCTCCCTGGGGAGGTGGACAGGACCTCCCTGGTAAGGTGGACAGGACCTCCCTGGTGAGGTGGACAGGACCTCCCTGGTGAGGTGGACAGGACCTCCCTGGGGAGGTGGACAGGACTTCCCTGGTGAGGTGGACGGGACCTCCCTGGGGAGGTGGACAGGACCTCCCTGGGGAGGTGGACAGGACCTCCCTGGTGAGGTGGACAGGACCTCCCTGGTGAGGTGGACAGGACCTACCTGGTGAGGTGGACAGGACCTACCTGGGGAGGTGGACAGGACCTACCTGGGGAGGTGGACAGGACCTCCCTGGTGAGGTGGACAGGACCTACCTGGTGAGGTGGACAGGACCTCCCTGGTGAGGTGGACAGGACCTCCCTGGTGAGGTGGACAGGACCTCCCTGGTGAGGTGGACAGGACCTACCTGGTGAGGTGGACAGGACCTACCTGGGGAGGTGGACAGGACCTCCCTCTAAGGTGTCCTATATTCTTATATACACCACTTCTACTCCACGTTCCCAGGCGGAGAATCTTACTATTATTAACATCTTTATGGACAAAAGTAATTTACAATTTTGCCTAATCTGAGTAGCTCAATTAGGTCTAATTACAGTGAAGATGATGCTGTATCTGATCGTCTGTCACACATGACAGACGATCATTCACAAATCATTCTTCATTCTTTAAATAGGACAGACAGATGTAGGCTAAATTGGCAGGATGCCTTCCAATGCACAACGTGAAATAGTTCTCAGCCCTACAGGATGAACAACCCAGCGGGTTTTCTTCCTATTGGGGAGTGTTGTACATGCTGCTATGGCGGTGTGTCCACTCACAAGATGAGTGGCGCTGCCCAATACTGTCACTATGGTGGTGTGTCCACTCACAAGATGAGTGGCGCTGCCCAATACTGTCACTATGGCGGTGTGTCCACTCACAAGATGAGTGGCGCTGCCCAATACTGTCACTATGGCGGTGTGTGTCCACTCACAGGATGAGTGGCGCTGCCCAATACTGTCACTATGGTGGTGTGTCCACTCACAAGATAAGTGGCGCTGCCCAATACTGTCACTATGGCGGTGTGTCCACTCACAAGATGAGTGGCGCTGCCCAATACTGTCACTATGGCGGTGTGTCCACTCACAAGATAAGTGGCGCTGCCCAATACTGTCACTATGGCGGTGTGTCCACTCACAAGATAAGTGGCGCTGCCCAATACTGTCACTATGGCGGTGTGTCCACTCACAGGATGAGTGGCGCTGCATAATACTGTCACTATGGCGGTGTGTCCACTCACAAGATGAGTGGCGCTGCCCAATACTGTCACTATGGCGGTGTGTCCACTCACAGGATGAGTGGCGCTGCACAATACTGTCACTATGGCGGTGTGTCCACTCACAGGATGAGTGGCGCTGCCCAATACTGTCACTATGGAGGTGTGTCCACTCACAGGATGAGTGGCGCTGCCCAATACTGTCACTATGGCGGTGTGTCCACTCACAAGATGAGTGGCGCTGCCCAATACTGTCACTATGGCGGTGTGTCCACTCACAAGATGAGTGGCGCTGCCCAGTACTGTCACTATGGTGGTGTGTCCACTCACAGGATGAGTGGCGCTGCCCAATACTGTCACTATGACGGTGTGTCCACTCACAAGATGAGTGACGCTGCCCAATACTGTCACTATGGCGGTGTGTCCACTCACAAGATGAGTGGCGCTGCCCAATACTGTCACTATGGCGGTGTGTGTCCACTCACAAGATGAGTGGCGCTGCCCAATACTGTCACTATGGCGGTGTGTCCACTCACAGGATGAGTGGCGCTGCCCAATACTGTCACTATGGCGGTGTGTCCACTCACAGGATGAGTGGCGCTGCCCAATACTGTCACTATGGCGGTGTGTGTCCACTCACAAGATGAGTGGCGCTGCCCAATACTGTCACTATGGCGGTGTGTGTCCACTCACAGGATGAGTGACGCTGCCCAATACTGTCACTATGGCGGTGTGTCCACTCACAGGATGAGTGACGCTGCCCAATACTGTCACTATGGCGGTGTGTCCACTCACAAGATGAGTGGCGCTGCCCAATACTGTCACTATGGCGGTGTGTCCACTCACAAGATGAGTGACGCTGCCCAATACTGTCACTATGGCGGTGTGTCCACTCACAAGATGAGTGACGCTGCCCAATACTGTCACTATGGCGGTGTGTCCACTCACAAGATGAGTGACGCTGCCCAATACTGTCACTATGGCGGTGTGTCCACTCACAAGATGAGTGGCGCTGCCCAATACTGTCACTATGGCGGTGTGTCCACTCACAGGATGAGTGACGCTGCCCAATACTGTCACTGTGGCGGTGTGTCCACTCACAAGATGAGTGACGCTGCCCAATACTGTCACTGTGGCGGTGTGTCCACTCACAAGATGAGTGACGCTGCCCAATACTGTCACTATGGCGGTGTGTCCACTCACAAGATGAGTGGTGCTGCCCAGTACTGTCACTATGGCGGTGTGTCCACTCACAGGATGAGTGACGCTGCCCAATACTGTCACTATGGCGGTGTGTCCACTCACAAGATGAGTGGTGCTGCCCAATACTGTCACTGTGGCGGTGTGTCCACTCACAGGATGAGTGACGCTGCCCAATACTGTCACTGTGGCGGTGTGTCCACTCACAAGATGAGTGACGCTGCCCAATACTGTCACTATGGCGGTGTGTCCACTCACAAGATGAGTGGCGCTGCCCAATACTGTCACTGTGGCGGTGTGTCCACTCACAGGATGAGTGGCGCTGCCCAATACTGTCACTATGGCGGTGTGTCCACTCACAAGATGAGTGACGCTGCCCAATACTGTCACTATGGCGGTGTGTCCACTCACAAGATGAGTGGTGCTGCCCAATACTGTCACTGTGGCGGTGTGTCCACTCACAGGATGAGTGGCGCTGCCCAATACTGTCACTGTGGCGGTGTCCACTCACAGGATGAGTGGCGCTGCCCAATACTGTCACTATGGCGGTGTGTCCACTCACAGGATGAGTGGCGCTGCCCAATACTGTCACTATGGCGGTGTGTCCACTCACAGGATGAGTGACGCTGCCCAATACTGTCACTATGGCGGTGTGTCCACTCACAGGATGAGTGACGCTGCCCAATACTGTCACTATGGCGGTGTGTCCACTCACAGGATGAGTGACGCTGCCCAATACTGTCACTATGGCGGTGTGTCCACTCACAGGATGAGTGACGCTGCCCAATACTGTCACTATGGTGGTGTGTCCACTCACAGGATGAGTGACGCTGCCCAATACTGTCACTATGGCGGTGTGTCCACTCACAGGATGAGTGGCGCTGCCCAATACTGTCACTATGGCGGTGTGTCCACTCACAGGATGAGTGGCGCTGCCCAATACTGTCACTATGGCGGTGTGTGTCCACTCACAAGATGAGTGGCGCTGCCCAATACTGTCACTATGGCGGGGTGTGTCCACTCACAAGATGAGTGGCGCTGCCCAATACTGTCACTATGGCGGTGTGTCCACTCACAGGATGAGTGACGCTGCCCAATACTGTCACTATGGCGGTGTGTCCACTCACAGGATGAGTGGCGCTGCCCAATACTGTCACTATGGCGGTGTGTCCACTCACAGGATGAGTGACGCTGCCCAATACTGTCACTATGGCGGTGTGTCCACTCACAAGATGAGTGACGCTGCCCAATACTGTCACTATGGCGGTGTGTCCACTCACAAGATGAGTGACGCTGCCCAATACTGTCACTATGGCGGTGTGTCCACTCACAGGATGAGTGACGCTGCCCAATAACTCGCCCCTCGGGGCAAAATTTAAAAACAATTATAAGTTCCTAACCCATGACCTGATTGAAATGTGATCCCAACAATATTGAAAACAAATCATTCTGACCTGTGCAATAAAGTCACCCTTGATCATACCTTGATTATACTTTAATCATACTTTGCCTTGAGTACCACCTATTGAGTACTAGAGAAGGAAACCTGTCAGTCAATTATACACAACAATTACCCAAGAAGCTAGAGTAGGCCTATCAAGTGTAACCGGTAGGCCTATTCAAACAAGGCATGTTGTTTAGAACGACTGTAGTGTGTTCTCAACAGAAACATGTTCATCTATCTGTGCTTGTAGGGTCGAATGCTAGTTCTTGGGCCTCGCCTGAGCATCAGTCGGGTGCCTAGTGCGCGCGTGTATATATGGGAGAGTTGGGGAGGGAGGGGGGGAGGGGAGGTACCAGCAGCGTTGGGTCAGTTGTCCGTCCCTGTCAACACCGTCATTTAAACTGACGGCTGTCAAGGGATAATTTGATGGCAGTAGTTAAGTGCTACACTGACGTTAACCCTGCCCCCCCACCCACCCCCTCTCTTCTATGGCAGCCTCCATACCTGCCACACACACACCTGACCTTCCCTGTGGTAGTGCAGTCTCCATACCTGACCTTTCTTCAGGTATGGCAGACATCCCATCGGCTATGTAAGCTCCGGTCAGGAGTCGGTCGTCGGTCGGCCGAGCGGACAGCACGCAGCGACTTGTGATCCTGTGGTCCCGGGTTCGATCCCGGGCGCCGGCGAGAAACAATGGGCAGAGTTTCTTTCACCCTATGCCCCTGTTACATAGCAGTAAAATAGGTACCTGGGTGTTAGTCAGCTGTCACGGGCTGCTTCCTGGGGGGGGGGAGGCCTGGTCGAGGACCGGGCCGCGGGGACACTAAAAGCCCCGAAATCATCTCAAGATAACCTCTCGTGGTAGCAACCCCCCTCCCCCCACTCCTCCTCCCTCCTACCCCCACATGTACCACACACCACAGTGAACCACACACCACAGTATACCACACACCACAGTATACCACACACCACAGTGTACCACACACCACAGTGTACCACACACCACAGTATACCACACACCACAGTGTACCACACACCACAGTGTACCACACACCACAGTATACCACACACCACAGTATACCACACACCACAGTATACCACACACCACAGTGTACCACACACCACAGTGTACCACACACCACAGTATACCACACACCACAGTGTACCACACACCACAGTATACCACACCACAGTGTACCACACACCACAGTATACCACACACCACAGTGTACCACACACCACAGTGTACCACACTCCACAGTATACCACACACCACAGTGTACCACACACCACAGTGTACCACACACCACAGTATACCACACACCACAGTGTACCACACACCACAGTATACCACACACCACAGTGTACCACACACCACAGTATACCACACACCACAGTGTACCACACACCACAGTGTACCACACACCACAGTGTACCACACACCACAGTGTACCACACACCACAGTGTACCACACACACAGTGTACCACACACCACAGTGTACCACACACCACAGTATACCACACACCACAGTGTACCACACACCACAGTGTACCACTCACCACAGTGTACCACACACCACAGTATACCACACACCACAGTGTACCACACACCACAGTGTACCACACACCACAGTGTACCACACACCACAGTATACCACACACCACAGTGTACCACACACCACAGTGTACCACACACCACAGTGTACCACACACCACAGTATACCACACACCACAGTGTACCACACACCACAGTGTACCACACACCACAGTGTACCACACACCACAGTGTACCACACACCACAGTGTACCACACACCACAGTATACCACACACCACAGTGTACCACACACCACAGTGTACCACACACCACAGTGTACCACACACACAGCGGAAGCAAAATGTCAATGATCTGAAAGTAGTCCACTTCTATGAAACTGTGTTGCTTGATACTTACTAGATATCTGATACCTGCTAGATACCTAATACCTGCTAGATATCTGATACCTGCTAGATACCTAATACCTGCTAGATATCTGATACCTGCTAGATATCTGATACCTGCTAGATATCTGATACCTGCTAGATACCTAATACCTGCTAGATATCTGATACCTGCTAGATATCTGATACCTGCTAGATATCTGATACCTGCTAGATATCTGATACCTGCTAGATACCTAATACCTGCTAGATATCTGATACCTGCTAGATACCTAATACCTGCTAGATATCTGATACCTGCTAGATATCTGATACCTGCTAGATATCTGATACCTGCTAGATATCTGATACCTGCTAGATACCTAATACCTGCTAGATATCTGATACCTGCTAGATACCTAATACCTGCTAGATATCTGATACCTGCTAGATATCTGATACCTGCTAGATATCTGATACCTGCTAGATATCTGATACCTGCTAGATATCTGATACCTGCTAGATACCTAATACCTGCTAGATACCTAATACCTGCTAGATACCTAATACCTGCTAGATATCTGATACCTGCTAGATACCTAATACCTGCTAGATACCTAATACCTGCTAGATACCTAATACCTGCTAGATACCTGATACCTGCTAGATATCTGATACCTGCTAGATATTTGATACCTGCTAGATACCTAATACCTGCTAGATATCTGATACCTGCTAGATATCTGATACCTGCTAGATATCTGATACCTGCTAGATACCTAATACCTGCTAGATACCTAATACCTGCTAGATACCTAATACCTGCTAGATACCTAATACCTGCTAGATACCTAATACCTGCTAGATACCTAATACCTGCTAGATATCTGATACCTGCTAGATACCTAATACCTGCTAGATATCTGATACCTGCTAGATACCTAATACCTGCTAGATATCTGATACGTGCTAGATACCTAATACCTGCTAGATACCTAATACCTGCTAGATACCTAATACCTGCTAGATATCTGATACGTGCTAGATACCTAATACCTGCTAGATACCTAATACCTGCTAGATACCTAATACCTGCTAGATACCTAATACCTGCTAGATACCTAATACCTGCTAGATACCTAATACCTGCTAGATACCTAATACCTGCTAGATACCTAATACCTGTTAGATACCTAATACCTGCTAGATACCTAATACCTGCTAGATACCTGATACCTGCTAGATACCTGATACCTGCTAGATACCTGATACCTGCTAGATACCTAATACCTGCTAGATACCTAATACCTGCTAGATACCTAATACCTGCTAGATACCTGATACCTGCTAGATATCTGATACCTGCTAGATACCTAATACCTGCTAGATACCTAATACCTGCTAGATACCTAATACCTGCTAGATACCTAATACCTGCTAGATACCTAATACCTGCTAGATACCTGATACCTGCTAGATATCTGATACCTGCTAGATACCTAATACCTGCTAGATACCTAATACCTGCTAGATACCTAATACCTGCTAGATACCTAATACCTGCTAGGCCGCCATAACTAATGCTCTCAGCGACAGAGACAGAAATACATCTAAATGCCAATAATTTTGATCAAAGGGCCGGGGGGGATGCCGTTGATGAGAAGGGACCAAGAGAGACAAAGACACTTTAAAAAAGAGAGAGACTTTATCCCAAGAGGGATAAAGTGACAGACACCGTCAACACAGCCGCTAGACGGACGGGGCCACCTGTCACCATAACACCATGACAGAAATTTACCTTAATTATTAGTGTGGTCGAGGGTGGTGCTTCCAGCCCACTGACAAGAACCCCCCCCCCCCCTCCCCGTCTACTTAGGAGGGTGTGGTTGACAGAACCAATAACCCCCACTACCTCTAACCCTGTCTACTTAGAGGGTTGAGGCGTGACTGTTCCACTGTATGCTTTAGCCAAGTTCAAGTTCAAGTATGTTTATTGAGACAAGAAAGAAATACAGCTCAAAGGGATAGAGTAGCTTAGGCTATTTCTAACCCCCTCCTTGCACCTCCCTAATCCTGCCTACGTAGGAGCCGGGGGGGGGGGAGACAAAGTGAATGTGTGCGGTTAACATTGTATAAATGTATGGCCACGTTTGTGGCAGAAACTAGAGTAAACAAATACAATATAAGTGTATTGGGTAGGTTGGGAACCAAACTATCCACCTGTAATTGGTCGTTGGAGGTGGGGTTGTTAGTGGTAGTTGTGGTGTCATTACCGCCCGCCCCCCACCCTCCTGTACCTGTATCTTGAGGTTATCTTGAGATGATTTCGGGGCTTAGCGTCCCCGTGGCCCGGTCCTCGACCTGCTTGATACCTGGTTGATGGGGTTCTGGGAGTTCTTCTACTGCCCCAAGCCCGGCCCGAGGCCAGGCTTGACTTGTGAGAGTTTGGTCCACCAGGCTGTTGCTTGGAGCGTCCCGCAGGCCCACATACCCACCACAGCCCGGTTGGTCCGAAACGCCTTTTAGAAAACAACCTAGTTTTCTCTTGAAGATGTCCACGGTTGTTCCGGCAATATTTCTTATAGTCGCTGGGAGGACGTTGAACAGCCGTTATCTTAAGGTTATCTTGAGATGATTTCGGGGCTTTTTAGTGTCCCCGCGGCCCGGTTCTCGACCAGGCCTCCACCCCCAGGAAGCAGCCCGTGACAGCTAACTAACACCCAGGTACCTATTTTACTGCTAGGTAACAGGGGCATAGGGTGAAAGAAACTCTGCCCATTGTTTCTCGGCGGCGCCTGGGATCGAACCCGGGACCACGGGATCACAAATCCAGCGTGCTGTCCGCTCGGCCGACCGGCTCCCTCCTCTGATGGACCTCTGATGTTTATACAGTGTCAGATGTGAGTAGCAGTGACAGGTGGGCCAGATGTGTGTAGCAGTGATAGGTGGGCCAGATGTGTGTATATCAGTAACAGGTGGGCCAGATGTGTGTGTAGCAGTGATAGGTGGGCCAGATGTGTGTAGCAGTGACAGGTGAGCCAGATGTGTGTAGCAGTGATAGGTGGGCCAGATGTGTGTAGCAGTGACAGGTGAGCCAGATGTGTGTAGCAGTGACAGGTGGGCCAGATGTGTGTAGCAGTGATAGGTGGGCCAGATGTGTGTGTATCAGTAACAGGTGGACCAGATGTGTGTAGCAGTGACAGGTGAGCCAGATGTGTGTAGCAGTGACAGGTGAGCCAGATGTGTGTAGCAGTGAAAGGTGGGCCAGATGTGTGTAGCAGTGACAGGTGGGCCAGATGTGTGTGTATCAGTAACAGGTGGACCAGATGTGTGTAGCAGTGACAGGTGGGCCAGATGTGTGTAGCAGTGACGGGTGGGCCAGATGTGTGTAGCAGTGACAGGTGGGCCAGATGTGTGTAGCAGTGACAGGTGAGCCAGATGTGTGTAGCAGTGACAGGTGGGCCAGATGTGTGTAGCAGTGACAGGTGGGCCAGATGTGTGTGTAGCAGTGACAGGTGGGCCAGATGTGTGTAGCAGTAACAGGTGGGCCAGATGTGAGTAGCAGTGACAGGTGAGCCAGATGTGTGTAGCAGTGACAGGTGGGTCAGATGTGTGTAGCAGTGACAGGTGGGCCAGATGTGTGTAGCAGTGACAGGTGGGCCAGATGTGTGTAGCAGTGACAGGTGGGCCAGATGTGTATAGCAGTGACAGGTGGGCTAGATGTGTGTAGCAGTGACAGGTGGGCCAGATGTGTATAGCAGTGACAGGTGAGCCAGATGTGTGTAGCAGTGACAGGTGGGCCAGATGTGTGTAGCAGTGACAGGTGGGCCAGATGTGTGTAGCAGTGACAGGTGGGACAGATGTGTGTAGCAGTGACAGGTGGGTCAGATGTGTGTAGCAGTGACAGGTGAGCCAGATGTGAGTAGCAGTGACAGGTGAGCCAGATGTGTGTGTAGCAGTGACAGGTGGGCCAGATGTGTGTAGCAGTGACAGGTGGGCCAGATGTGTGTAGCAGTGACAGGTGAGCCAGATGTGTGTAGCAGTGACAGGTGGGCCAGATGTGTGTGTAGCAGTGACAGGTGGGCCAGATGTGTGTGTAGCAGTGACAGGTGGGGCAGATGTGTGTAGCAGTGACAGGTGGGCCAGATGTGTGTAGCAGTGACAGGTGGGCCAGATGTGTGTAGCAGTGACAGGTGGGCCAGATGTGTGTAGCAGTGACAGGTGAGCCAGATGTGTGTAGCAGTGACAGGTGGGCCAGATGTGTGAAGCAGTGACAGGTGGGCCAGATGTGTGTAGCAGTGACAGGTGAGCCAGATATGTGTGTAGCAGTGACAGGTGAGCCAGATGTGTGTAGCAGTGACAGGTGGGCCAGATGTGTGTGTAGCAGTGACAGGTGGGCCAGATGTGTGTAGCAGTGACAGGTGGGCCAGATGTGTGTAGCAGTGACAGGTGAGCCAGATGTGTGTAGCAGTGACAGGTGAGCCAGATGTGTGTAGCAGTGACAGGTGGGCCAGATGTGTGTGTAGCAGTGACAGGTGGGGCAGATGTGTGTAGCAGTGACAGGTGGGCCAGATGTGTGTAGCAGTGACAGGTGGGCCAGATGTGTGTAGCAGTGACAGGTGGGCCAGATGTGTGTAGCAGTGACAGGTGAGCCAGATGTGTGTAGCAGTGACAGGTGGGCCAGATGTGTGTGTAGCAGTGACAGGTTGGCCAGATGTGTGTGTAGCAGTGACAGGTGGGCCAGATGTGTGTGTAGCAGTGACAGGGGGGCCAGATGTGTGTAGCAGTGACAGGTGGGTCAGATGTGTGTAGCAGTGACAGGTGGGTCCGATGTGTGTAGCAGTGACAGGTGGGCCAGATGTGTGTAGCAGTGACAGGTGGGCCAGATGTGTGTAGCAGTGACAGGTGAGCCAGATGTGTGTAGCAGTGACAGGTGAGCCAGATGTGTATAGCAGTGACAGGTGGGCCAGATTTGTGTAGCAGTGACAGGTGGGCCAGATGTGTGTTGCAGTGACAGGTGGGCCAGATGTGTGTAGCAGTGACAGGTGGGCCAGATGTGTGTAGCAGTGACAGGTGGGCCAGATGTGTGTAGCAGTGACAGGTGGGTCAGATGTGTGTAGCAGTGACAGGTGGGCCAGATGTGTGTAGCAGTGACAGGTGGGCCAGATGTGTGTAGCAGTGACAGGTGGGCCAGATGTGTGTAGCAGTGACAGGTGTAAGATGGAACTGGATAAACACCTCCAAACGTTGATGGATCAACCAGGCTGTCGTTCCTTCTCTGAAGTGCGTCCGGCGGCGGTCCTTAACAGCCAGGGGGGTCGGGATTCATCAACCTGATTCATCAAGGAGGTTCATATCCGCAAGTATTCACCAAACCTCTTCAGCTTTCCTCAGTCTTTGGCGGCTTTGTATCAATGAATCCTTGAGGAATCCTGATGAATCTTGATAAATCCTGATAAATCTTGATGAATCCCTGATAAATCCCGATGAATCCTGATGAATCCTGATAAATCCTGATGAATCTTGATGAATCCTGATAAATCCTGATGAATCCTGATAAATCCTGATGAATCTTGATGAATCCTGATAAATCCTGATGAATCCTGACAAATCCTGGTAAATCCTGATGAATCATGGTAAATCCTGATGAATCCAGGTAAATCCTGATGAATCCTGATAAATCCTTGATAAATCCTGATAAATCCTGATGAATCCTGATAAATCCTTGATGAATCCTGATAAATCCTAATGAATCCTGATAAATCCTTGATGAATCCTGATAAATCCTTGATGAATCCTGATGACCCTGGTCGGCCAGCAGTCCATCCTCCTAAGGTTTCCCATCGTCAAGAAAACGGTCAATTTAAAGTGGTTTCTCCTAACCTGCCAGAGGACCCAAAACAGAAAACAGGACAGTACGATACTTTCGCCAGCCGCTTCCATTTTCTAGTACGACAATTTTTGGCCGTATGGAACGCATACGAGCGAAAAGTGACGTTCTTTGTAGGAGGAGAGATAAGAGACCAGAGTGTTAACCAAGTGGATAGTGTTGAGACCGGGCCTGAGGGACACTGATCCCCGGAACCGCCCAGAGGTCTGGACCCCTACACACACCTACATACAACATAATAAATTTACAGTACATATATACAATAGTGATATACAGGAATACACTATACACAACATACAATATAAACCACCTTTAAATTCCAAGCATTTAACTCTCCCTTCACTGCCTTATATATATATATATATATATATATATATATATATATATATATATATATATATATATATATATATATATATATATATATATATATACAACTTTAGAACACTTTCCCACCAGGAGACTCGAACCCTAGCCAGCACAGAAGCCTTCCAGCAACTGGCATAACAGGTACGCCTTAACCCACTCCACCACCTGCTCAGACCCTTAAAAGAGATGGTAATTTCGGAGTCTTTATACTCCGAAATTATATATATATATATATATATATATATATATATATATATATATATATATATATATATATATATATATATATATATATATATATATATATATATATATGTCGTACCTAGTAGCCAGAACGCACTTCTCAGCCTACTATGCAAGGCCCGATTTGCCTAATAAGCCAAGTTTTACTGAATTAATATATTTTCTCTAATTGTTTTCTTATGAAATGATAAAGCTACCCATTTCATTATGTATGAGGTCAATTTTTTTTTATTGGAGTTAAAGTTAACGTAGATATATGACCGAACCTAACCAACCCTACCTAACCTAACCTAACCTATCTTTATAGGTTAGGTTAGGTTAGGTAGCCGAAAACGTTAGGTTAGGTTAGGTTAGGTAGGTTAGGTAGTCGAAAAAACATTAATTCATGAAAACTAGGCTTATTAGGCAAATCGGGCCTTCCATAGTAGGCTGAGAAGTGAGTTCTGGCTACTAGGTACGACATATATATATATATATATATATATATATATATATATATATATATATATATATATATACAGGATATATATATATATATATATATATATATATATATGAATGAGCAGGAGAGATGTGGACGGGTGGAGGTGTCCCGGCCCGATACCGACTCATCCGGCCCTCAACCGGAAATATTGTCTTGATTACCGGCTTAGGTGAGCACAGTAGCGGATAGGTGAGGTGAAGGGGAGCCCAGTGTGGTGCTCACTTTGTGTAGAACTCTATTAGAGCGCCTAGAGACTAGAGCAGCAACTAGAGTAGAGGTGCTCTAGGCACGAGGAGAAAACACTGTCTAGGTCAGGGGAGCCGAGCGGACAGCACGCTGTACTTGTGATCCTGTGGTCCCGGGTTCGATCCCGGGCGAAGGCGAGAAACAATGGGCAGAGTTTCTTTCACCCTATGCCCCTGTTACCTAGCAGTAAAATAGGTACCTGGGTGTTAGTCAGCTGTCACGGGCTGCTTCCTGGGGGTGGAGGCCTGGTCGAGGACCGGGCCGCGGGGACACTAAAGCCCCGAAATCATCTCAAGATAATCTCAAGATAAGATAGGTCCACAGCGGCTCTTCAATGTCCTCCCAACATCTAAATTATATTGCCAGATCTGCCTTGTTACCTTGTGGTGGTTTCGGGGCTTAGCGTCCCCGCGGCCCGGTCATCACCTAGGCCTCCACGTTGCTGGACTGGTCAACCAGGCTGTTGGACGCGGCTGCTCCCAGCCTGACGTATGAATCACAGCCTGATTGATCAGGTATCCTTTGGAGGTGCTTATCCAGTTCTCTCTTGAACACTGTGAGGGGGTCGGCCAGTTATGTCCCTTATGTCTAGTGGAAACGTGTTGAACAGTCTCGGGCCTCTGATGTTGGTAGTTCTCTCTTGAACACTGTGAGGGGGTCGGCCAGTTATGTCCCTTATGTGTAGTGGAAACGTGTTGAACAGTCTCGGGCCTCTGATGTTGATAGTTCTCTCTTGAACACTGTGAGGGGGTCGGCCAGTTATGTCCCTTATGTGTAGTGGAAACGTGTTGAACAGTCTCGGGCCTCTGATGTTGATAGTTCTCTCTTGAACACTGTGAGGGGGTCGGCCAGTTATGTCCCTTATGTGTAGTGGAAACGTGTTGAACAGTCTCGGGCCTCTGATGTTGATAGTTCTCTCTTGAACACTGTGAGGGGTCGGCCAGTTATGTCCCTTATGTGTAGTGGAATCGTGTTGAACAGTCTCGGGCCTCTGATGTTGATAGTTCTCTCTTGAACACTGTGAGGGGTCGGCCAGTTATGCCCCTTATGTGTAGTGGAAGCGTGTTGAACAGTCTCGGGCCTCTGATGTTGATAGAGTTCTCTCTCAGAGTACCTGTTGCACCTCTGCTCTTCAACGGGGGTATTCTGCACATTCTGCCATGTCTTCTGGTCTCATGTGGTGTTATTTCTGTGTGCAGGTTTGGGACCAGCCCCTCTAATATTTTCCACGTGTAAATTATTATGTATCTCTCCCGCCTGCGCTCAAGAGAATACAGATTTAGGCATTTTAGTCGTTCCCAATAGTTTAGATGTTTTACTGAGTGGATTCTAGCAGTAAAGGATCTCTGCACGCTCTCCAGGTCAGCAATTTCTCCAGCTTTGAAAGGGGCTGTCATTGTGCAGCAGTACTCCACTCTAGAGAGCACAAGCGTTTTGAAAAGTATCATCATCGGTATAGCATCTCTAGTGTGAAAAGTTCTTGTTATCCAACCTGTCATTTTTCTTGCAGTTGTGACGGCTACTTTATTGTGTTCTTTAAAGGTGAGGTCTTCCGACATGAGTACACCCAGATCCTTTACATTGCCTTTTCCTTCTATGTTATGATTTGCCTGAGTTTTGTACGTGGTTTCCGTTTTTATGTTTTATTTTTTTCCATAGCGCATGAGCTGGAACTTCGTTAAACACCATATTATTTTCTGTAGTCCATAGAAAGACCTGATCTACATCTGATTTGGAGGTTTGCCGTGTCCTCTATGTTGTCTACTCTCATGAAGATCCTAGTGTCATCTGCAGAGGATGATACAGTACTTTTGATTGTGTACTGTATTGTGTGTGTTATAATGGAGGAATTCAAATACAAATATTTATTCAGGTAAAGTACATACATACAAGGTAAGATACAAAAGTTGGATTTATAGATAGGGCTAGTGGCCTCGTAGCCTGGTGGATACCGCGCAGGACTCGTAATTCTGTGGCGCGGGTTCGATTCCCCCACGAGGCAGAAACAAATGGGCAAAGTTTCTTTCACCCTGAATGCCCCTGTTACCTAGCAGTAAATAGGTACCTGGGAGTTAGTCAGCTGTCACGGGTTGCTTCCTGGGGGTGGAGGCCTGGTCGAGGACCGGGCCGCGGGGACACTAAAGCCCCGAAATCATCTCAAGATAACCTCAAGATAACCTCAAGATAGTACATACAATGCCTAAAGCCACTATTACGCAAAGCGTTTCGGGCAGGAAAAACACGTACTAACTTAATACTAAATTGAATTTAATCAGTTATGTAATGTCCTAAATCCCCATGATGCGTAAATCATTTCTGTGTTACTCATTCAGCATTTTTCTTTTTTTCAGGTGAGTGTCCGGATGAGTGAATTTGGTGAGTAACGCTCATTAAGAATCACTGTGTGTTTGTTGTGGACCAAGCAGAGTCCTCCCCCCTCCCCTCCCCCCCCCCCCTGCCTCCAGGGGTCTGGACTTTATATTATTTGGGAAGGGGGGGGGAGGGGAGGGGGGGGGTCGTGTGTACTACGTAGTTACAGTAGTTGGATAGTTTGAGGAATAATCATTATTACTACTTCTACCACCATCACCACCACTGCTACTACCACCACTACTACCAGTACCACTACCACCACTACCACCACTACACCACCACCACCACCACCACGACCACCACTACCACCACTACCACCACTACTACTACCACCACCACTACCACCACTACCACTACTACACCACCACTACACCACCACGACCACCACTACCACCACTACCACCACTACACCACCACCACTCCCACCACTACCACCACCACTATCACCACCACTACCACCACCACCACCACTACCACCACTACACCACCACTACCACCACTACACCACCACCACCACTACCACCACTACCACCACTACCACCACTACACCACCACTACCACCACTACACCACCACCACCACTACCACCACTACCACCACTACCACCACTACACCACCACCACCACCACTACCAGTACCAGGGCTTGGTGGGTATCTCTACTCATGCCTTCCTGTGATGCAGTAATCGGACGGGTTTCACGCTGGTATAGATTGTTTGCCAACTGACCGCCTCTCACCCCTCACCTCTCACTCCTCACCCCTCACTCCTCACCCCTCACTCCTCACCCCTCACCCCTCACTCCTCACCCCTCACTCCTTACCCCTCACTCCTCACCCCTCACCCCTCACTCCTCACCCCTCACCCCTCACACCCACTCCTCACTCCTCACTCCTCACCCCTCACTCCTCACCCCTCACTCCTCACCCCTCACCCCTCACCCCTCACTCCTCACCCCTCACTCCTCACCCCCCACTCCTTACCCCTCACTCCTTACCCCTCACTCCTTACCCCTCACTCCTCACCCCTCACTCCTCACCCCTCACTCCTCACTCCTTACCCCCCACTCCTCACCTCTCACTCCTCACCCCTCACTCCTCACCCCTCACCCCTCACTCCTCACCCCTCACTCACCCCTCACTCCTCACCCCTCACTCCTCACCCCTCACCCCCCACTCCTCACCCCCCACTCCTCACCCCTCACTCCTCACCCCTCACCCCTCACTCCTTACCCCTCACTCCTCACCCCTCACTCCTCACCCCTCACTCCTCACCCCTCACTCCTCACCCCCTCACCCCTCACTCCTCACTCACACCTGGTGGCCGAGTGGACAGCACGCTTGATACGTAGTCACGTGGACCCGGGTTCGATTCCCGGGGCCGACAGAAACAGATGGGCAGAGTTTCTTTCACCTTGATGAAAGGGCGTTACCTGCTGTTACCTAGCAGTAAATGGGTACCTGGGAGTTAGTCAGCTGCTACGGGCTGCTTCCTGGGGGTGGGTAACAAAAAGGAGGCCTGGTCGAGGACCGGGCCGCGGGGACGCTAAGTCCCGAAATCACCTCAAGATAACCTCAAGATGGTGACCAGGGTGATGAGATAAAGCACCTAAATTATTGGGATCGTCTGAAAGCTCTCCAAATGTACTCACTAGAAAGGAGACGAGAGAGATACTAAATAATATACACGTGGAAAATACTGGAGGGTCAGGTCCCTAATCTACACAGTAAAATAACAACATACTGGAGTGAACGATATGGAAGAAAATGCAGAATAGAACCAGTGAAGAGCAGAGGTGCCATAGGCACAATCAGAGAACACTGTATAAACATCAGAGGTTGTTCAACGTCCTCCCAGCGAGCATAAGAAATATTGCCGGAACAACCGTGGACATTTTCAAGGAAACTGGACTGTTTTAGAAGAGAAGTTCCCGATCAGCCGGGCTGTGGTGGGTATGTGGGCCTGCGGGCCGCTCCAAGCAACAGCCTGGTGGACCAAACTCTCACAAATCAAGCCTGGCCTCGGGCCCGGCTTGGGGGAGTAGAAAAACTCCCAGAACCCCATCAACCAGGTATCAACCAGGTACCCCACCACAACCACCAACACAACCACCACCACAACCACCACCACAACTATTAACCCTACTATCACTTGCCACTAGCATTCACGGGCGGGGAATAGTAGCCGTATTGTCTCAAGATTTGATGTGGCGGTGGTGGGGCGAGGGAGGGGGGGGGGGTACGACTGTCCGTCATCCACCTCCCCGTCAACCATCCCCCCCTCCCCGTCAACTGCGACCTCCCCAGCTTTTCAGTGACACATATCCGCTCTATTTATAGCCTCCACGTGGCACCTTTCACTGGCACCACTCACACTGGCACCCAGTGGCACCTTTCACACTGGCACCCAGTGGCACCACTCACTGGCACACAGTGGCACCTCTCACACTGGCACTCAGTGGCACATCTGACACTGGCACCCAGTGGCACCTCTCACACTGGCACCCAGTGGCACCTCTCACACACTGGCACACAGTGGCACCTCTCACACTGGCACCCAGTGGCACCACTCACTGGCACACAGTGGCACCTCTCACACTGGCACTCAGTGGCACCTCTCACACTGGCACACAGTGGCACCTCTCACACTGGCACACAGTGGCACCTCTCACACTGGCACCCAGTGGCACCACTCACACTGGCACCCAGTGGCACCTTTCACACTGGCACCCAGTGGCACCACTCACTGGCACACAGTGGCACCTCTCACACTGGCACTCAGTGGCACATCTGACACTGGCACCCAGTGGCACCTCTCACACTGGCACCCAGTGGCACCTTTCACACTGGCACACAGTGGCACTTCACACTGGCACACAGTGGCACCTCTCACACTGGCACCTCTCACACTGGCACCCAGTGGCACCTCTCACACTGGCACCCAGTGGCACCTCTCACACTGGCACCCAGTGGCACCTCTCACACTGGCACCCAGTGGCACCTCTCACACTGGCACACAGTGGCACCTCTCACACTGGCACACAGTGGCACCTCTCACACTGGCACCCAGTGGCACCTCTCACACACTGGCACCCAGTGGCACCTCTCACACTGGCACCCAGTGGCACCTCTCACACACTAGCACACACTGGCACCCAGTGGCACCTCTCACACACTGGCACCCAGTGGCACCTCTCACACACTGGCACCCAGTGGCACCTCTCACACTGGCACACAGTGGCACCACTCACACTGGCACACAGTGGCACCTCTCACACTGGCACACAGTGGCACCTCTCACACTGGCACACAGTGGCACCTCTCACACTGGCACACAGTGGCACCTCTCACACTGGCACACAGTGGCACCCACTGGCACCTCACACTGGCACACAATGGCACCTCACTGGCACACAATGGCACCCACACAATGATATCACACTCATAATCCTATCTGAGATACAGTTAATATTTCAACTCAGCTCAGTTAAAACATTCTTTAATTTAATTTGTTCTTAAATGTTAAAGATTCGTTTTATGACTTGGAATTCATAATAAATTTCTCGATTCTTATGCCAATTGTGGTTAATGAAGCCACCACTACACGAGAGGGTGTTGCTGGTGGATGTGTAGCGCGTGGAGGATGATGATAAGGTGTGGATGAGAGCACGGAAGAGTGTATGGATGCACGGTGTGGGAGGTGGATGAGAGGGTGTAACAGGTGGGTGTATGTGTGGGGGGCTTAACACTTAACGGACCTCACCTAGATGAGGCCGCAGGTTCGAATCCTCATCATGGTTTCTACTGAGTGTCTAGTGCTAAGTTCTTCATGTTTTGTAATGTAAGGTTGTGAAAGGTAGCGTGACACTGAAGCCAGGACGCTCCCCGCTGCACCAGCGTGCGGCTCTCGCCTCAGTCACACTCAACCGAGATTAGATTCAAGAAATACCTGGGTAAATACTGGCTTAGAAACAGGGGGGGGAATATTGATTTGTGGAAGAAATTACCAGTAAAATAACATATGTGGGATCACTGGGTTGTTTCAAGCGTAGGTTAGACATCCGTGCTCGTTGGAGCAGGACGGGGGATCGAACCAGCGTCCTGGGAGGCCACAGACGCCGTTTTTCTAGCCGTTGGTTGGCTAAGGCCTATTTCCCTATCATACCTGCTTTTACAGTTATGAATGTTGTCAGTCTCTACAACCTGCTCCTTTAGGTCATTCCATTGACTCGCTTCCCTCACGCTAAAGGAAAACTTTCTAACATCTCTATGACACATCTGAGTCTCAAGCTTCCATCCGTGTCCCCTTGTTCTGTTGATATTGTAAACATTTCATCTGTTTCCACCTCGTCAATCTCTCTTAAGTATTTTATACGTCTGTATCATGTCCCTCCCCCTCTCCCTTCTCCTTTTTAAGGTAAGGTTTAGTTCCTCCAGTCTGTCTTCGTACCTCATCCCTCGCAACTCTGGGACGAGTCTCGTTGCAAACTTCTGCACCTTTTCGAGGTTCCTTACATGTTGTTTTAAATGGGGGGCTTAACGGGCTTCACAGCCTAGTGGACCAAACTCTCAGAAGTCAAGCCTGGCCTCGGGCCAGGCTTGGGGAGTAGAAGAACTCCCAGAACCCCATCAACTAGGTACCCAGGAGCCGGTCGGCCGAGCGGACAGCACACTGGACTTGTGATCCTGTGGTCCCGGGTTCGATCCCGGGCGCCGGCGAGAAACAATGGGGCAGAGTTTCTTTCACCCTATGCCCCTGTTACTTAGCAGTATAATAGGTACCTGGGTGTTAGTCAGCTGTCATGGGCTGCTTCCTGGGGGTGGAGGCCTGGTCGAGGACCGGGCCGCGGAGACACTAAAGCCTCGAAATCATCTCAAGATAACCAAGTACCACGGTGGTGCGGCATACTCTAAGACTGGCCTCACACAGGCGGTATACAGTGATCTAAAAGCCTCCTTATTCAAGTTATTGAAGGATGTTCAGACTTTTGCCAGAGTAGAGTATGCGGCTGACGTTATTCTATTTATATGAGCCTCTGGAGTTAGGTTTGGTGTTATGTCCACTCCCAGGTCTTTGTCTCTAGTCGTTAAAGGGAGGTAGGTTTTCTTCATCGTGTATTGATTGGTCTTTCGGTCTCCTGGCTCCTGTCCACATTTCCATGATCTTGCACTTGTTAACGTTGAACTCTAGCAGCCATTTCTCGGACTAACTCTGCAACCTGTTCAAGACATCCTGGAGAATCTTGCAATCCTCATCTGTCTCAATCCTCATTAGTTTTGCGTCATCTGCACATATCGACATAAAAGTCTCGACTCCTGCAGTCAAGTCATTTACATAATGAGGAATAGTATGGGACCCAGCACCGCTCCTTGAGGCACCCCGCTTGTTACTCTACGCCAGTCCCACTCCTCGCCCCTCACTCACTCTCTGACACCTGTCTGTCAGGTAATTCTTTACCCATGATAGTGCGTTTCCGTCTACCCCCGCCTGCCTCTCAAGTGTGTATAGTAGTCTTCTGTGTGGTACTGTATCAAAGGCTTTTTGGCAGTCCTGAAATATGCAAACTGCCCATCCTTGTGTCTTGCTTTTATTTTCTGTGTACTCGCCTAGTTGTGTTTGCGGGGGTTGAGCTCTGGCTCTTTGGTCCCGCCTCTCAACCGTCAATCAACAGGTAACACACCTGTGTGTTACCTGTTGTGTATGTGCGCGTATTCACCTAGTTGTATTCACCTAGTTGTGCTTGCGGGGGTTGAGCTTTGCTCTTTCGGCCCGCCTCTCAACTGTCAATTAACTGTTACTAACTACTATTTTTTTCACACACATTCCCCCCCCCCCCAGGGAGCAGTTCCGTAACAGCTGTCTAACTCCCAGACACATATTTACTGCTATGTAACAGGGCCATTAAGGGTAAAAGAAACTTTGCCCATTTATTTCTGCCTGGTCTGGGAATCGAACCGGGGGCCACAGAATTACGAGTCTTGCGCGCTGTCCACTCAACTATCAGCCCCCCCCCCCCTACACGTGTGCGCGCGCGTACGTGCGCCATTCTAATCACATGTTGTTTAATTAAGTCACTCCTCATATCCTCATTCATATTTTATGTTTAAACTGTTTTTTTGTGGCATTTGCTTATGCGCAGTAACCAGTCTATTTGGTGACGACTCTGAGGTGCTGCCATATGGCTTCTTGCGCTGCCATTGTTCCGCTTCATCTTATCCTCCTTGTTGAGTCGTTAATTTACTCCCTAATATTCCGTTCGTTGTTGTACCATCATGTGCGTGTGTGTACCTATCAGGGGCGCCTGATAGCTGAGTGGACAGCGCTTCGGATTGAACTCCTGGGCTCGGCCGTCGATACCATGGAGTATTTTGTATGTAGTAATCATTTCCATTCAGGTACTGCAGGCTTGTTGTGTGTTGTAAGTCCTAGCTTACAAGGCCTCGCTTCGTAGCTCATACTCCTCGACACCAGTGCTTGTCTGCGGGAGAGAGAGAGAGAGAGAGAGAGAGAGAGAGAGAGAGAGAGAGAGAGAGAGAGAGAGAGAGAGAGAGAGAGTGAGTGAGTGAGTGAGTGAGTGAGTGAGTGAGTGAATATCAGTGAGAGAATTATCATGACGGGTGACGGACCGTACAGTTGCTGGCAGAAAAGGGCCCGATCGTGAGGCTTAGGTTATGATGACGAGGAATGGCCGCGTCTTTCCCCGAGGTCTTGCGGGCCAGCAAGAGGGAGGCCATTGTGCCAGGCTAGCGTGTGGGAGGGGCGCCTTGCATGTCTTCAGCCTCGGGTGGTAGGGACCACCCCGCCAGGGACGGTAGGGACTACCTCGCCAGGGACAGTTCCAGATTAAAGCCTTCGTCTAAAGCCTACTTGCCCTCCCAGGACCCCCTGGTGTCCCCCAGGACTCCCACTTGCCCCTGGAATCAGGCTGTGCCTGTGGGGCCACGTGGAGGCGGTCGGCGCGCCAGGGTCTGTTTATGGCGACGTCTCCCCCCCCCCACACCCCCACACCCCCCCACACCCCCACACCCCCCACCCCCCTGCTGTGACATCCTCCCCTCCCCCCTTCCTCCTGTTCCACCAGAACCCCCTCTCATCCTCCTCTCCCACAGTAACCTCTACTCTCCTCCTCCCTTCTCTCCCTCTCACTCCTTCGTACGTTTCTGGCCCAGGTTAAAACACTTGTTTTTTGACGGAGTGGCAGATGGAGAGAACGGGCCGGTGTGTTCACAGTGCTGCGGAGCCGCTCGTGTGGGCCATCTTCACGGGACACATGGTCTTGTTGTTGTTGACTGCTGCTGTGGTCCAGGATTCGAGTCCTGTCGCCCCCCCCTCCCCCCACCCCGCTCCCCCCCCCCCCCTGGAGCCTGGCGAGCGTGAAGGAATGAATGGAGGAGCCGGGGGAGTAGGGGGGGGGGGGGTCTTTTATGTAAACAAAAGACTAAGATATTTTACTAAGATATATAAGAGATATTACTATAAGATATTACTATATTACTAAGATATATAAGACTAAGATATTTTATATATATATATACTAAGATGCAAAACAGCTTTTATATCATGGATGGCCAAGTTACTTGCTGGTACCAAAAGGAATGCATTAGGCAGTGATGTGGTGGAGGCTGACTCCATACACAGTTTCAAATGTAGATATGACAGAGCCCAATAGGCTCAGGAACCTGTACACCAGTTGATTGACAGTTAAGAGGCGGGACCAAAGAGCCGAAGCTCAACCCCCCGCAAGCACAACTAGGCGAGTACACACTGGTGGGTGTGTTAAAACCGCATATACTAGGAGGTCAGGTCAGGTCAGGTCAGGTCAGGTCAGGTTAGGTCAGGTCAGGTCAGGTTAGGTCAGGTCAGGTTAGGTCAGGTTAGGTCAGGTCAGGTCAGGTTAGGTCAGGTCAGGTTAGGTTAGGTCAGGTCAGGTCAGGTCAGGTCAGGTCAGGTCAGGTCAGATTGTTGTTATAGATTCAGCTACTGGGAACAAGTTCCAAGTAGCACGGGCTATGGTGAGCCCGTAGTGGACTTACCGGACACAGGAGCGGTGCTGCAGGTCAGGTCGTTTGAGGCTGGGGTGGGTTAGATTAGGTTGTTAGCGTGGATAAGGTTAAGAAGGATTAAAATCCATTGGCAACCCAGCTTGTGTCATCTCGTCCTCCCAACTCCGTCTCTTTTTGTACGTTTTAAGCACTACGAAAATTAATAGCTCACAAATATCCGCGTTTTCTTCCTATCGGTTAATTAGGTGAAGTGGGTGGCTTGGGTGGGTACGTTACTGGGTTAGGTTAACAGTCTATATTTTGTACGTTGTGGCAAATCATGAGAATGATCTGCTTGTATATGGTGAGACTTGTATCTGTTCCCTGGATCCCCCCCCCCCCTAGGGGACAGTGCCTCAGTGCCCAGGACACCCCCCCCCCTTCCCTCAGTGCCCAGGACCCGCCCCTTCTCAGTGCCCAGGTGCCCCTTTCCTTAAGTGCCCAGATACTCGTCTATTCCGTCTAAACCATTCTTGACCCAGATACCCTCATACATGCCCAGGCACTCCTATACATACCCAGATACCCTCATACATGCCCAGGTACTCCTATACGTGCCCAGATACCCTCATACATGCCCAGGCACTCCTATACATGCCCAGATACCCTCATACATGCCCAGGCACTCCTATACGTGCCCAGATACCCTCATACATGCCCAGGCACTCTTATACATGCCCAGATACCCTCATACATGCCCAGGCACTCCTATACATGCCCAGATACCCTCATACATGCCCAGGCACTCCTATACATGCCCAGATACCCTCATACATGCCCAGACACTCCTATACATACCCAGATACCCCTAATACATACCCCAGACACCCCTATACATACCCAGATACCTTAATACATACCCAGACACTCCTATACATACCCAGATACCCTAATACATACCCCAGACACCCCTATACATACCCAGATACCCCCCCCTGCCTGCGCTATCCAGATACCCACCCTCAAATTTCCAAGCCAATGTTTATGGAGCCAGGAGAGAGAGTGAGGTGGGTATGTGCCCAGCCAAGCATACAATGGGGCAGGGAGAGAGGGGGAGAGTTGGTGGGGAGGGGGTCGTGGCACCATATTTGGCAAGGGCAGGTGTAACTTTGCAACCTGAAGGTACGACTCCAGCCGTCCTGAGTCTTCCTCCTGGCTTGGGTCCCGCCTCAGCTGGTGATTCTCATTATCTTGCAATTAACTGGATTGAAATCTAGCAGCCATTTATCCCACACACGTCTCAGAAGCTCAGATGAGTCGTGTTGCATCGTTTGGGAACCTTGGCCCACATTGTGGGGCTCCACGTGTGATATCCCTGTATTCTGAGGTGACCTCTCTCACCGTAACCCTCTGTTTTCTGTCGCAGAGGTACTCTCTAATGTCTAATCCAACCTTGCACCTTCCTGGCTGTCCTGATTGATTATCTAGTACTCGATGATAGCTGTAAAAAAAAAGACTATACATTTCAGAACTATTTCTAGATATATGGGCGTCGTTCCCTCACTTGGTCCTCATATCCCAGTTCATTTGCCTCGTATCCCAGCTCCTGGTCCTCGTATCCTTGCTCCTGGTCCTCGTATCCTTGCTCCTGGTCCTCATATCCCAGCTCCTGGTCCTCGTATCCCAGGTCCTGGTCCTCGTATCCTTCCTCCTGGTCCTCATATCCCAGGTCTTGGTCCTCATATCCCAGCTCCTGATCCTCGTATC
Source organism: Procambarus clarkii (assembly GCF_040958095.1). NCBI lineage: Eukaryota > Metazoa > Arthropoda > Malacostraca > Decapoda > Cambaridae > Procambarus > Procambarus clarkii. The sequence goes on from NC_091171.1 coordinate 44,513,123, forward strand.
CCAGCTCCTGGTCCTCGTATCCCAGCTCCTGGTCCTCGTATCCCAGCTCCTGGTCCTCATATCCCAGCTCCTGGTCCTCATATCCCAGTCTATTGTCCTCATATCCCAGCTCCTGGTCCTCATATCCCAGCTCCTGGTCCTCATATCCCAGCTCCTGGTCCTCATATCCCAGCTCCTGGTCCTCATATCCCAGCTCCTGGTCCTCATATCCCAGCTCCTGGTCCTCATATCCCAGCTCCTGGTCCTCATATCCCAGCTCCTGGTCCTCATATCCCAGCTCCTGGTCCTCATATCCCAGGTCTTGGTCCTCATATCCCAGCTCCTGATCCTCGTATCCCAGCTCCTGGTCCTCGTATCCCAGCTCCTGGTCCTCGTATCCCAGCTCCTGGTCCTCATATCCCAGCTCCTGGTCCTCATATCCCAGTCTATTGTCCTCATATCCCAGCTCCTGGTCCTCATATCCCAGCTCCTGGTCCTCATATCCCAGCTCCTGGTCCTCATATCCCAGCTCCTGGTCCTCATATCCCAGCTCCTGGTCCTCATATCCCAGTCTATTGTCCTCATATCCCAGCTCCTGGTCCTCATATCCCAGCTCCTGGTCCTCATATCCCAGCTCCTGGTCCTCATATCCCAGCTCCTGGTCCTCATATCCCAGTTCCTGGTCCTCATATCCCAGCTCCTGGTCCTCATATCCCAGTTCCTGGTCCTCATATCCCAGCTCCTGGTCCTCATATCCCAGCTCCTGGTCCTCATATCCCAGCTCCTGGTCCTCATATCCCAGCTCCTGGTCCTCATATCCCAGCTCCTGGTCCTCATATCCCAGCTCCTGGTCCTCATATCCCAGGTATACCTAGCCGACATCTGCCAGAGACGCCGCCCATATAAACTCGCCCTTCGGGGCATAATGAAAAACAAATTAACTCTTTGGATGTTCAAAAAAGGAACTCGATAAGCACACACCTGTCTGTTGTTGGTTCCGTGGATCGACGTCCCCCGCGGCCCGGTCTGTTACTAGGCCTCCTGACTGATGGTCTGGTCAACTAGGCTGCTGAACGTATACGCAACTTGACGAATGAATCACAGCCTGGTTGATCAGGTATTCGTTAGAGGAGCTTATCATCTTGATCACTGTGAGAGGTGGGTTAGGCATTTTGTGTGGCGGGAGTGCTGGCCCAGTGTTGATGTGGATCAACTAGACTGTGACGCATAAGTCAGACTGCCTGCATGGATGTCTAATGGCCTGAGGGACTAAGGCCATTGCTCCTCCGAACCACTTCAAGGTAATCTCTTGTGTGAAACTGTATCAAATGCCCCCTGACAGCCTAGGAATGTAACCTGTATCCTTAGCTGAAAGGGTTCCTTGGCCAAGAAGGGCTGGTGGGCCTGTCTCAGGCACTTCACACCTTCAGCGACCAGTCACCCACAGGCTGACTGGCAACTGTGTCATGTTAACCTCTACAGGTAGACGGCCGTCACGTCAACTGACCAGAGGAAGGCATTAGGTTCACCCTGGTTCCTACGTAACTCTTACTCACCATTAAAGTTTACTGTAGTCGTTATGGATAATAAACAAGTCACCAAAAATGAGTTTTGGCGACAAGCTTCAGATGAGAGAGAGACAGAGAGAGAGAGAGACTGAGAGACTGAGAGACTGAGAGACTGAGACTGAGAGACTGAGACTGAGAGACTGAGACTGAGAGACTGAGACTGAGAGACTGAGACTGAGACACTGAGACACTGAGACACTGAGACACTGAGAGACTGAGAGACTGAGAGACTGAGAGACTGAGAGACTGAGACTGAGAGACTGAGAGACTGAGACTGAGAGACTGAGACTGAGACTATAAGAGTGTAGTGTTGGGTGTTAGGGAGGGTGTGTGGTGTAGAGGTGTGCGACCAACATAAGAGGCCTCTGTTTGTGTGTCTTCCCTCCCTTATCGTGGCCACGTCGTCACACCTCTTACGCTCTCCCCCACCACCATCTACCACCACTTTCCCTACCACCGTCGTTGCCACCATCACTACTGACGCTGCAGGGACCTACGTGGCTCTTAGAGTCCAACCTCATCAAGTGTAAGGTGAGGAGGACTGTGCCAGGCCGGATACGAAGCACCGGCCTGGCACCCGCACTTAGTGCAACATGCCACCCGTAGTCAGTGTTAAACGAGCACATAGAGTACCTACACTGATAAGTCCACCTTGTAGGTACTACAGCTGTAGTATGTGATACTACAGCTGTAGGTAACAAGTGATGTGGCGTGCCCGCGCGCCCTCCCACCGGCCCCCTGGCGGCCATCTTTCTAGGCGTGATCCTGGTTAACATGCTGGTCGCCCACGGTAATAAACCAAGATGATTCCCGGCCCCCAGAACCGGTCGGTAATACTCACGGCCGGTGTGTGAAGGGCGCTGGAGCAGGTGGTGTGGGCCACAGGCCTGGAACACACCATCTGAGGCCTGGAACACACCATCTGAGGCCTGGAACACACTACCTGAGGCCTGGAACACCATCTGAGGCCTGGAACACACCATCTGAGGCCTGGAACACACCATCTGAGGCCTGGAACACTACCTGAGGCCTGGAACACACCACCTGAGGCCTGGAACACACCACCTGAGGCCTGGAACACACCACCTGAGGCCTGGAACACACCACCTGAGGCCTGGAACACACCATCTGAGGCCTGGAACACACCATCTGAGGCCTGGAACACACCATCCGAGGCCTGGAACACACCATCCGAGGCCTGGAACACACCACCTGAGGCCTGGAACACACCATCCGAGGCCTGGAACTCACCATCTGAGCCCTGGAACACACCACCTGAGCCCTGGAACACACCACCTGAGGCCTGGAACACACCACCTGAGGCCTGGAACACACTACCTGAGGCCTGGAACACACCACCTGAGGCCTGGTACACACCACCTGAGGCCTGGAACTCACCATCTGAGCCCTGGAACACACCATCTGAGGCCTGGAACACACCACCTGAGGCCTGGAACTCACCATCTGAGCCCTGGAACTCACCATCTGAGCCCTGGAACTCACCATCTGAGCCCTGGAACTCACCATCTGAGGCCTGGAACACACTACCTGAGGCCTGGAACACACCACCTGAGGCCTGGAACACACTACCTGAGGCCTGGAACACACTACCTGAGGCCTGGAACACACTACCTGAGGCCTGGAACACACCATTTGAGGCCTGGAACACACTATCTGAGGCCTGGAACACACTACCTGAGGCCTGGAACACACTACCTGAGGCCTGGAACACACCATTTGAGGCCTGGAACACACCACCTGAGGCCTGGAACACCACAACACACAGCAACGCAAATCTTGGCCTTCTTTTCTTAGCCACGAAAAGATAGTCTTAACATCATTTTTGTGTTGGAATGTACAGGTGTAGATAAGATCTACATGTATCTTATATTATCTTTATACACAAGATAAGATGTAGACTTTATTTCTTAGTGGATCATGTGATTTTTTGTCTAAAGACCCTCGTAATCGACCTTCCTGTGTCGGCCCTCCTTCCTTCTCTACCTCCTTCCCTCTCTCGTTTCCCTCCCCTCCTTCCCTCTCTCCTTTCCTCCCCTCCCTTCCTCATCCTCCCTCCCCTCCCATCCTCATCCTTCCCTCCCATCCTCATCCTTCCCTCCACCGTGATAACTTCGTGCTGGAGTGCTGAATAGAATTAACAGCGCAAGTCATCACTGGGGTAAAATACTTCATTGTGGTGGTAGTGGTGGTGGTGGTGGTTGTGGTAGTAGCTGTGGCGTTGATGGTGGTGGTGGTGGAGGTTGTCGTCCAATAATGGGGAAGGTCACACGCCGAGCGCCCTCAGCAACAATTCAGTGGATCCGCAGAACTGGTTTATCTTCGGCGCGGCTTGGAGATTCTCTGGAAATGTTTAGTGTGGTCCCCCACCCCACACCTAAATGGGGGATGGGGGAGGGGCTGGCGGGGGAGCAGTAATGAAGTCGTTACGCAACAATTAGTGGTTGAAGTGACACCTTAATGCCGGTGGTTGCTGGGGGGTTCCCCTCTCACCCCATCCACGGCCATCAATTCACCCTACGTCATACTTCCATTACACCTACCTCACACCTCATTTTTGCAAGTTCCCCATGTTTCTCCGGCTTCCGTTTTCTAATACCACGTGTCGCTCCGCTCTGTAGCCCCCTGGAAGACATTTTCTTGAAGGGGTGGAACAGGCCATCAACTCCGAGGGGTGGCAAGTGTGGTCTATAGTGATTACCCATCGACAAATCGCCTACGGTCACATCCTGTATACTTCAACCTTCGAAATTATATGTTATACACATTCAGAATGTCCCGGGACGTTTTCCCGCGCAAAGGTGAGGCGGCGGGTTAGATCTATCATAAAAAACGGGGCGAGGAACGTGTGTGGAGAGGTGACCTGTGTTGGCCCGCCCGCCCGCTTTGTTGATTGTTGCCACATTTCTGTTGCCACGACCTCCGGCTCTGTTGCCACCACCTAGGCTCTGTTGCCACGACCTCCGGCTCTGTTGCCACATTTCTGTTGCCACGACCTCCGGCTCTGTTGCCACCACCTAGGCTCTGTTGCCACGACCTCCGGCTCTGTTGCCACCACCTAGGCTCTGTTGCCACGACCTGGGCTCTGTTGCCACGACCTCCGGCTCTGTTGCCACGACCTGGGCTCTGTTGCCACGACCTCCGGCTCTGTTGCCACGACCTCCGGCTCTGTTGCCACGACCTGGGCTCTGTTGCCACGACCTCCGGCTCTGTTGCCACGACCTCCGGCTCTGTTGCCACGAGCTCCGGCTCTGTTGCCACGACCTCCGGCTCTGTTGCCACGACCTGGGCTCTGTTGCCATTACCTAGGCTCTGTTGCCACGAGCTCCGGCTCTGTTGCCACGACCTCCGGCTCTGTTGCCACGACCTCCGGCTCTGTTGCCACGACCTCCGGCTCTGTTGCCAGTACCACTGATCTTGATTTCGTATTGATCACTGCCCATGACTTCACATTGTTCATTAGTTTACCAGGTATCAACCAGGTAACCTGGTTGATACCTGGTTGATGGGATTCTGGGAGTTCTGCTACTCCCCAAGCCCGGCCCGAGGCCAGACTTGACTTGTGAGAGTTTGGTCCACCTGGCTGTTGCTTGGAGCGGCCCGCAGGCCCACATACCCACCACAGCCCGGTTGGTCCGGCACTCCTTGGAGGAGTTTCTTGGAGTTTCTCTCTCCTTGGAGTTTTACCAGACATTACTCACCAAGTTATGTGTGCTTGGAGGCTGTTATCAGTGATACTTCAGCGCTGGAGGGTTGACTGACAGACTCTTGTTATCTTGAGGTTATCATGAGATGATTTCTGGGCTTAGCGTCCCCGCGGCCCGGTCCTCGACTAGGCCTTCTTGTTGTGTTACACGGGCTACAGAGAAAGCAGCCCGTAACAGCTGTCTAACTCCCAGGTACCTATTTACTGCTAGGTGAAGAGGGGCATCAGGGTGAAAGAACTGCTCATTTGCCTCCACCGGGGGATCGAACCCGGAACCTCAAGACTACGAATCCGAAGCGCTGTCCACTCAGCTGTCAGGCGCCCTGTCCTATTTAAACTTGTATTTTAAACCGGAGGGACATTCCTCTCCTGAGGCAGTGGTTAGGTTGGCAACACTGTAGAGAGGGGGGGGGGGCAGGGAAGGTTGGTGGAGGGGCAGGGAAGATTGGTGCAGGGGCAGGGAAGTTTGTTCAAGGGGGCAGGGAAGGTTGGTGGAGGGGCAGGGAAGTTTGTTCAAGGGGGCAGGGAAGGTTGGCGCAGGGGCAGGGAAGTTTGTTCAAGGGGTCAGGGAAGGTAGGTGGAGGGAGGGGAGGGGAGGGGGAGCATGAAGATAAGGTAGAGGTAATAGGGGAGGCGGGAAAGAGGAAGGAGCAGGAGAGAGAGGCAGGGGAGGAAGTAAGGAAGCGTGGAGGAGGAAGGGAGGCGTGAGGGAGGGAGAGTGTGGGCGGCGGGGCGGCCATACCAGGCGACCACTGGACTGTGGCCGCCCTCAGGCTCCCTGGCACGCTGGTGGGGGCGGGCGGGGGGTGTGGTGGGGGTGGTGGTGGGGGCGGTGGTGGTGGTGTGGAGGGAGTGGTGGTAGTGGTGGTGGTGGTGTGGAGGGAGTGGTGGTAGTGGTGGTGGTGGTGTGGAGGTGTGGAGGGAGTGGTGGTGGTGGTGTGGTGGTGGTAAGGAGGGAGTGGTGGTAGTGGTAGTGGTGGTGTGGAGGTGTGGAAGGAGTGGTGGTAGTGGTGGTAAGGAGGGAGTGGTGGTAGTCGTAGTGGTGGTGTGGAGGTGTGGAGGGAGTGGTGGTAGTGGTGGTGGTGGTGTGGTGGTGGTAGTGGTGGTAAGGAGGGAGTGGTGGCAGTGGTAGTGGTGGTGTGGAGGTGTGGAGGGAGTGGTGGTAGTGGTGTGGAGAGAGTGGTGGTAGTGGTGGTGGAGGTGTGGAGGGAGTGGTGGTAGTGGTGGTGGTGGTGTGGTGGTGGTAGTGGTGGTAAGGAGGGAGTGGTGGTAGTGGTAGTGGTGGTGTGGAGGTGTGGAGGGAGTGGTGGTAGTGGTGTGGTAACTTCCCGTAATATTACCGTAATATTTTATATAGCTTTATTAAATAAATATATTAAATATATTATAAAATATACATTATATTTAACAACCACTGTAATGCTGTATATTTTATCAAGATTATTATATTAGTATTCAATATTTAAGAGAAGCCGTAGTGTGTGATCCCTTCTCTCCAGTGTTGGGGCCACACACACGGCCCGCTCTCCTCTCTACCCCTGCCACGCTTATTGGGACTCCTCTTGGGACTTCTCTCGGGACTTCTCTTGGGACTCTTCTCGGGACTCTTCTGGGGCAGTGTGGACAACTCTCTGAATGTTGTTGGCATGTAAACAGGTGTTGTGACAACACTGGAAGCCCATGAATGGGGAGGGTGGTTTACGGTGGGAGTACTATGAATGGGGGAGCTGCCGTCTTTGGAGGTCCCCGGTGGGGGGGGGTATTGGGGGGGGGCGTGACCATTAAATTCGGTGGACTTTTACAGTATTTTCTGTTTGACTCCAAGAGTATGTTGGTTTTAGCGGCTATAGAAAGAGTAGGACTCCCGAGACCCTCTTCAGGTAAAATCCAGATAAGATGATCTTCTGATGAGGACCAACTCATCTGGTTGATACCTGGTTGATGGGGTTCTGGGAGTTGTTCTACTCCCCCAAGCCCGGCCCGAGGCCAGGGTTGACTTGTGAGAGTTTGGTCCACCAGGCTGTTGCTTGGAGCGGCCCGCAGGCCCACATATCTACATCAGTGAAGTTCCAGATGTCTGTGAGGAGGCAGCGTTTAGAGTGAACACTTTAATCCAGGATTAAAAATAAACTCTTAAATGTCTTGTAATACTGGGAAAGGTTCTTGTAATTGCTTATTAGGTAATCATGAAGCCTGCTCAGACCGTCTCCTTCAGTACCTCTCAGTCAACGATGATATATTCAATTGTTAATTCCTATTTTTTTTTAAGTCTAGGCTGACAAGGAGTTTGTTATCTTGAGATGATTTCGGGGCTTTAGTGTCCCCGCGGCCCGGTCCTCGACCAGGCCTCCACCCCCCAGGAAGCAGCCGGTGACAGCTGACTAACACCCAGGTACCTATTTTACTGCTAGGTAACAGGGGCATAGGGTGAAAGAAACTCGGCCCATTGTTTCTCGCCGGCGCCCGGGATCGAACCCGGGACCACAGGATCCAGTGTGCTGCTGTCCGCTCGGGTAAAGATAAGTGTGAGGAGAGAAGGGGTTACGAAGGGTGTGGAACTTGAGGTAATAATAGGTGAAACAGGAGATAGTGAGGAGGGGGATAGGGACGTGGGGGGTGGGGGTGGGGGGGGGATGTGCAAGCAACGAGTAGTGAGGAGGAGGAGGAGGGAGGGAGGGGGGGGGAGACGTGTGAAGCAAGGTGAGGGTAAACCAGGAACCAGCGACATAGAGTAAATAAGGAAGACACCAATAATGTGGACTGATGCTGGAGGAAGAGCCTAGTTTGTCCTCATCATTGTGTGCGTGTGCTCACATAATTGTGCTTGCGGAGGTTGAGCTTCGACTCTTTGGTCCCGCCTCTCAAAGAGTCACTCAACTGGAATAGAGATTCCTGAGCCGACTGGGATGAAACTTGTGTATGGAGTCAGCCTCGTCACTGACTAATGCATTCCACCTGTTAACTACTCTGACACTGAAACAGTTCTTTCTGACGTCCCATTTGGGACGTCGGCTCATTTGGGTACTTTAGTAGTCTCCACCTGTGTCCCCTTGTTGGCGTACCACCAGTGGACACTGATAGGTAAGTTCTGATAAGCACACACACGTGTGTGTGTGTGTCTGTACTCACCTAGTTGTACTCACCTAGTTGTGTCTGCAGGATCGAGCATTGACTCTTGGATCCCGCCTTTCGAGCATCGGTTGTTTACAGCAATGACTCCTGTCCCATTTCCCTATCATACCTGGTTTTAAAATTATGAATAGTATTTGCTTCCACAACCTGTTCCTGAAGTGCATTCCATTTTCCCACTACTCTCACGCTAAAAGAAAACTTCCTAACATCTCTGTGACTCATCTGAGTTTCAAGCTTCCATCCATGTCCCCTCGTTCTGTTACTATTCCGTGTGAACATTTCGTCTATGTCCACTCTGTCAATCCCTCTGAGTATCTTATACGTTCCTATTATGTCCCCCCTCTCCCTTCTTCTTTCTAGTGTCGTAAGGCACAGTTCCCTCAGGCGCTCCTCATACCCCATCCCTCGTAGCTCTGGGACGAGTCTCGTTGCAAACCTGTGTGTGTGTGTGTGTGTGTGTGTGTGTGTGTGTGTGTGTGTGTGTGTGTGTGTGTGTATGTGTACTCACCTAGTTGTACTCACCTAGTTGTGTTTGCGGGGGTTGAGCTCTGGCTCTTTGGTCCCGCCTCTCAACCGTCAATCAACAGGTGTACAGATTCCTGAGCCTATCGGGCTCTATCATAACATCTAGTAGTAGACCTTTGGTGTGGGACCAAAGAGCCAGATCTCAACCCCCGCAAGCACAACTAGGTGAGTACACAGGGAGTTAGACAGCTGTTACGGGCTGCTTCCTGGGTGTGTGTGTGTGTGAAAAAAAATAAGTTGATTGATTGGCGGTTTAGAGGCGGGCCAAAAGAGGCAGAGCTCAACCCCCACAAGCACAACTTGGTGAATCCATACACACACACACTTACTGAAGGGGAAATTACCTACCTGTGACGATCCGAGAAAGAGACCTGGGAGTGGACGTAACACTAAATTTAACTCCTCAAGGTAAGGTGGTGTTCATTAACGACCCACCTAAACAACCTGAACAACATTTGCTCTACGAAGCCCCCTCTGTAAAGCTCCTAAGTTACTGGACAATACCTAACCTAACCTAACCTAACCTAACCTAACCGTACTCCCCATTGTTGTTTAAGATTTGCTACCTGGAACAAAAAGTTCCAAGTAGCACGGGCTATGGTGATCCCGTAGTGGACTTGGCCTGTACTCCCCGGAGGACATGCAACCTGTCCATGAGATGGGCAGGTTGCAAACCTCCACGTGGCGACAACTGCTGTGCAACCTGTCCTAATACAACGTCGTATTTTGACGTATGCTCTATCTAAGGGCGAAAAATTGTCGCGCTAGAAAATGGTAGCGGCTCGCGAAATGGACATTCTGCCCCGTTTTCTGTTTTGGGGCCTCTGGTAGGTTAGGATAAGAGCACATTAGTAAAATAGTTTCTTGACGTTCCTTTAGGAGGACGGGCTGGTCAAAGACCTTGCAGTACCAACTCTCAATATATAATTGGCACTGTTAGATTCAGGTTACCTTCAGATGATTTCGGGGCTTATCGTCCCCGCGGCCCGGTCCTCGACCAGGCCTCCTTGTTGTTACACACCCCCAGGAAGCAGCCCGTAGACAGCTGCTAACACCCAGGTAGTCAACCAGGTATCAACCAGAGTACAGTATTTGATAATCACAAATCCAATCAACAAGTCATTGGATGAGCTGACCAGTGCCTGGAAAGGCTGCACCAAGGAGCTAACTCTCGACCCTATAAGGTAATTACACTAGAACAGTAATGACCATTAGAGAAGTGGGACGGAACGGGTGAAGAGCAAGACGCAAGGTAGCACCTGGCACTGGTGACTGTGAGGGTGTCGGGGCGAGCAGTGCCAAGGTTGTGGTGAGGGAGGTTGTGTGTGTGGCGTGAGAGGTCGACGGCATCTGGAGGAATAACACAAGGAGAGGTTTGGGCGAGACTGTGTGTGGGGTGGTTGTTGTGGCGCGGGGTTCCAAGGCCGCGCCCCCGCCCGCCGCCCCTCTCCACCACTACTCCAACGAAATACGGAAGTAAAGAAGAACCAATTGAATGTAAGACGAGGAAGAAGGAAAATTTTCGATGAGGGAGAAGAGGAGGAGGAGAATCAAGGGGCAATAAACAGGTGCAGACTGAGGCAGTAGAGGACATGCGATCAGACCTGACTGGAATGGGAAATATGGCGGGAGAATAGGAACCAATGGGGGTAGAGTAATGGGTATTGAATTTCCCTCAAACAAGACCATGTCCAAGCACAATAAAAAGCTCTGTACCCTACTGTACTGTACCCCCAGGGTACAGTCCTTACACCACTGTACTGTACCCCCCAGGGTACAGTCCTTACACCACTGTACTGTACCCCCCAGGGTACAGTCCTTACACCACTGTACTGTACCCCCCAGGGTACAGTCCTTACACCACTGTACTGTACCCCCCAGGGTACAGTCCTTACACCACTGTACTGTACCCCCCAGGGTACAGTCCTTACACCACTGTACTGTACCCCCCAGGGTACAGTCCTTACACCACTGTACTGTAGCCCCCAGGGTACAGTCCTTACACCACTGTACTGTACCCCCAGGGTACAGTCCTTACACCACTGTACTGTACCCCCAGGGTACAGTCCTTACACCACTGTACCGTACCCCCAGGGTACAGTCCTTACACCACTGTACTGTACCCCCAGGGTACAGTCCTTACACCACTGTACTGTACCCCCCAGGGTACAGTCCTTACACCACTGTACTGTACCCCCAGGGTACAGTCCTTACACCACTGTACTGTACCCCCAGGGTACAGTCCTTACACCACTGTACCGTACCCCCAGGGTACAGTCCTTACACCACTGTACTGTACCCCCTAGGGTACAGTCCTTACATCACTGTACTGTACCCCCCAGGGTACAGTCCTTACACCACTGTACTGTACCCCCCAGGGTACAGTCCTTACACCACTGTACTGTACCCCCAGGGTACAGTCCTTACACCACTGTACTGTACCCCCCAGGGTACAGTCCTTACACCACTGTACTGTACCCCCAGGGTACAGTCCTTACACCACTGTACTGTACCCCCCAGGGTACAGTCCTTACACCACTGTACTGTACCCCCAGGGTACAGTCCTTACACCACTGTACTGTACCCCCAAGGTACAGTCCTTTCACCACTGTACTGTACCCCCCAGGGTACAGTCCTTACACCACTGTACTGTACCCCCAGGGTACAGTCCTTACACCACTGTACTGTACCCCCCAGGGTACAGTCCTTACACCACTGTACTGTACCCCCAGGGTACAGTCCTTACACCACTGTACTGTACCCCCAAGGTACAGTCCTTTCACCACTGTACTGTACCCCCCAGGGTACAGTCCTTACACCACTGTACTGTACCCCCAGGGTACAGTCCTTACACCACTGTACTGTACCCCCAGGGTACAGTCCTTACACCACTGTACCGTACCCCCAGGGTACAGTCCTTACACCACTGTACTGTACCCCCTAGGGTACAGTCCTAACATCACTGTACTGTACCCCCCAGGGTACAGTCCTTACACCACTGTACTGTACCCCCCAGGGTACAGTCCTTACACCACTGTACTGTACCCCCAGGGTACAGTCCTTACACCACTGTACCGTACCCCCAGGGTACAGTCCTTACACCACTGTACTGTACCCCCAGGGTACAGTCCTTACACCACTGTACTGTACCCCCCAGGGTACAGTCCTTACACCACTGTACTGTACCCCCCAGGGTACAGTCCTTACACCACTGTACTGTACCCCCAGGGTACAGTTCTTACACCACTGTACTGTACCCCCCAGGGTACAGTCCTTACACCACTGTACTGTACCCCCAGGGTACAGTCCTTACACCACTGTACTGTACCCCCAGGGTACAGTCCTTACACCACTGTACCGTACCCCCAAAGGTACAGTCCTTGCACCACTGTTTTTTCTCTTTCTCATGTAGATATAGATAAACACAAGTGAATTTTGTGTCTTCGTGTCAAGCTTTGCAGACGCCCACGAAAGCTGCTCTTTCTTCAGATTCATCTACACGTTCACTGCATTCTGATACTCTGCCGACTGAAGCACTTTGCGCAGTACAGGACTTACAGCTTGCGTTTCCGACTCTTCGTCGCCTCCAGGACAATTCAGCTCTAGCAGTGATTCCCTCGTTGTCCTAACTACGTGCCTACATTACCTCCTATTGTCCTGGTGCCCGAGCCCATCCGCCCCGGATCTAAATGCTCCACCAACAACCCGAAGTCATCATGAAAATTCCTCCCTACAGGACACCGAACAACTTCATGCCGGTATAAAGTGTTCCATTGGGTAAAAAAAAAATAACATGATGTTTAACAGTGGTGAATTCCGAATACTCAGGAATGGTAAACATGAAGAATTCAAACGAAACACAGGGTACAGGACAATCATATCTGCCCATAGTAGGAAAAACAGCATGTCAAGGATCTGGGAATAATGATGTCTGACGACCTAACGTTTAGGGAGCATGAACAAGTCAATATTGACTTGTTCAATATTGACATGAACAAGTCAATATTGACTTGTTCATGCTATCCATCCTATCAGCCAAATGATAGGATGGATTACGAGAACCTTCAAATCCAGGGATCCCATCACAATAGTTTGTACTCTTCGAATCACTTGTGTTGTCCCGTCTTGAGTACTGCTCAGTACTCACTGTCTCTTCAGAGCAGGAGAGGTTGCTGAAATAGACGGAATACAGATAATTTTATCTGTACAATAAATGACTAAAGTATGAGTGAGGGAGGAGGTGCCTATAGGAAGTATGAGTGAGGGAGAAGGTGCCTATAGGAAGTATGAGTGAGGGAGAAGGTGCCTATAGGAAGTATGAGTGAGGGAGGAGGTGCCTATAGGAAGTGTGAGTGAGGGAGAAGGTGCCTATAGGAAGTGTGAGTGAGGGAGGAGGTGCCTATAGGAAGTGTGAGTGAGGGAGGAGGTGCCTATAGGAAGTGTGAGTGAGGGTGGAGGTGCCTATAGGAAGTGTGAGTGAGGGAGGAGGTGCCTATAGGAAGTGTGAGTGAGGGAGGAGGTGCCTATAGGAAGTATGAGTGAGGGAGGAGGTGCCTATAGGAAGTGTGAGTGAGGGTGGAGGTGCCTATAGGAAGTGTGAGTGAGGGAGG
>NC_091171.1:44534160-44576660 GCF_040958095.1 Procambarus clarkii
AGAGAGAACTCTTATCATCTTCTTCTTGAGGTTATCTTGAGATGATTTCGGGGCTTTAGTGTCCCCGCGGCCCGGTCCTCGACCAGGCCTCCACCCCCAGGAAGCAGCCCGTGACAGCTGACTAATACCCAGGTACCTATTTTACTGCTAGGTAACAGGGGCATAGGGTGAAAGAAACTCTGCCCATTGTTTCTCGCCGGCGCCCGGGATCGAACCCGGGACCACAGGATCACAAGTCCAGCGTGCTGTCCGCTCGGCCGACCGGCTCCCTAATAAATAACTCTAACAGTGTTAAATTTTTTTTTATATAATCATCTCTAAAAGGTGCCTGATCAAGCAGGCTGTGATTCATACGTCAGATTGCGTGCAGCGACGTCTAACAGTCTGATTGAACAGACCCTCAACCAGCAGGCCTGGTCGGAGACCAGACCGTATGGATATTGATCCTCGATATCAAGGTAATCTCAAGGTAACGCGAGAATTTTGTATGTGGTAATCAGGTCTCCCCTGAATATTATGTCATTTAATTATTTGAGATTTTATTTATTTATTTAGGCATTCAACGTAGTTCAGGTGTCCAGGGGTGAACTTGTACACATGTGTCCAGGGTGAACTTGTACACATGTGTCCAGGGTGAACTTGTACACATGTGTCCAGGGTGAACTTGTACACATGTGTCCAGGGGTGAACTTGTACACATGTGTCCAGGGTGAACTTGTACACATGTGTCCAGGGTGAACTTGTACACATGTGTCCAGGGTGAACTTGTACACATGTGTCCAGGGTGAACTTGTACACATGTGTCCAGGGTAAACTTGTACACATGTGTCCAGGGTGAACTTGTACACATGTCCAGGGTGAACTTGTACACATGTGTCCAGGGTGAACTTGTACACATGTGTCCAGGGGTGAACTTGTACACATGTGTCCAGGGGTGAACTTGTACACATGTGTCCAGGGTGAACTTGTACACATGTGTCCAGGGTGAACTTGTACACTGTGTCCAGGGTGAACTTGTGCACGTGTCCAGGGGTGAACTTGTACACATGTGTCCAGGGTGAACTTGTACACATGTGTCCAGGGTGAACTTGTACACATGTGTCCAGGGTGAACTTGTGCACATGTGTCCAGAGGTGAACTTGTACACATGTGTCCAGGGGTGAACTTGTACACATGTGTCCAGGGTGAACTTGTACACATGTGTCCAGGGTGAACTTGTACACATGTGTCCAGGGTGAACTTGTACACATGTGTCCAGGGATGAACTTGTACACATGTGTCCAGGGTGAACTTGTACACATGTGTCCAGGGGTGAACTTGTACACATGTGTCCAGGGTGAACTTGTACACATGTGTCCAGGGGTGAACTTGTACACACGTGTCCAGGGTGAACTTGTACACATGTGTCCAGGGTGAACTTGTACACATGTGTCCAGGGGTGAACTTGTACACATGTGTCCAGGGGTGTACTTGTACACATGTGTCCAGGGGTGAACTTGTACACATGTGTCCAGGGGTGAACTTGTACACATGTGTCCAGGGGTGAACTTGTACACAAAGGTCGCACAATAGGAATTACTAGCAAAATAGGAGGACTGATTTCCTATCGAACTGAACCCAAAGACTAATTAATCAACACATTAAAATCAGGGTTATCCACCGTGAAAAGCTCAGTCCCCCCCCCTCCCCCCTCGTCCCCCCCTCTCAGAGTACTGTCCTTGCTCTGGTACTTTTGGGGGGGGGTGAGACTACGATGTTTATGAGAGCTGAAACTACGTTTATGAGAGCTGAAACTACGTTTATGAGAGCGGAAACTACGTTCATGAGAGCTGAAACTACAGAGGTCCTACCGCCAGACTGATGTCAAATCCACGTGTTTAAGGAGGCTATGACAACAGTATGTTCAAGGAAGTCACGGCCCAGCTCCTGAGCAGTGGTAGAACCAAAGAAATCTCCTCAGGAACGACACGAACAAACAAGCCACGCTAACGTAACGTGAGACATGTGCGAGTGGTCTGTGAGTAACATATTTAGAGGGAAGTGTGTTGAAAATATTGAACTCCAGTGGCCATCTGTTGGACCATTCCTTCGGTTTGTGAAGGTTGTTCTGTGGCCTCTTGCGTTCTTCCTCTGCCTAAATCCGCGTTAATTCTGCATCATCAGCAAACCGAGAGAGAAATGAGTCTGATCTTCCAGATCTCTGGAAGATCTCTCACGTATATCAGAAACAGATCTGAGTACTCCGCTGGTGACATTCTTAGATCTCCCTCTCACTGTTTTCTGTTTTCTGAAAACTCGCTGTTTTCTGTCGCTTAGGTACTCTTTTTTTATTCACTGAAGAGCCTTACCAGTTACTCCTGCCTGCATCTTCAATTTATGCACCAGTCTCGTATGGGGTACTGTATCAAAGGCTTTCTGACAGTGGAAGAAAATGCAGTGTGCCCACAATGTTCTTTCTTGTCTAATTGTGAGGAAAGGCTGACTGAACTGCATCTCACGTCGCTGGAAGACACAAGAGCTCGGGGAGACATGATCACCACATACACAATTTTCATGGTAATTGATAGGGTAGACATGGATGGATTATTTAACACGGGTGGTACACGAACAGGTGAAGCTGAGTACCCACATGAGCCACAGAGACATTATGAAGAACTTTTTCAGTGTCAGAGTGGTTAGTAAATGGAATGCATTAGGCAGTGATGTGGTGGAGGCTGACTCCATACACAGTTTCAAGTGTAGATATGATAGAGCCCAGTAGGCTCAGGAATCTGTACACCTGTTGATTGACAGTTGAGAGGCGGGACCAAAGAGCCAAAGCTCAACCCCCGCAAGCACAATTAGGTAAGTACACACAACACCCTCCCCCCCCACTCACAACACCCTCTCCCCCACTCACAACACTCCCCTCCACAACACTCTCCCCCCCACAACACTCTTCCCCCCACAACACTCTCCCCTCCACAACACTCTCCCCCACTCACAACACCCTCCCCCCCACAACACCCTCCCCCCCACAACACTCTCCCCCCCCACAACACTCTCCCCCCCACAACACTCTCCCCCACTCACAACACCCTCCCCCCACAACACCCTCCCCCCCACAACACCCTCCCCCCCCACAACACCCTCCCCCCCCACAACACCCCCCCCCCCCCCACTCACCACACAAGTGTAAGCACCATTACCAAGTCGAGCCCCTTACTGTAACAATATACAGGAGTTACAGTGGTGGGTGGTGTTGGTGAGAGGGGGGCGGGGGGGGGGCAACTATGGCTGAACCACTGCTCTCTCAGCCTCCACCACACTCCCACCACACTCCCCACACCTTGTGGTAGCTGGGCTCCCCACCCACACACACACACACACGCCCCCACACACACCCACACGCCCCCACACACACCCACACACACACGCCCACACACACACGCCCACACACACACGCCCACACACACACGCCCACACACACACGCCCACACACACACGCCCACACACACACCCACACACACGCCCCCACACCCCCCCACACGTCAGAAAGCGCTCAGTCACCAACCATTCTCGCCGTGAACAAATCCACGTGATTTTCCTAGCCTGGAATTTCCTTGGAGTCCTAACCTAACATATCGAGGCCCGGACCATGGAAAACGTTCATTTTACGGGGCTTCATTTGTGTTCCTAATGCGTCGCATTTGGAACGAATTCGTCAGTTTCTTTACAAATGCGTGTTAGGGTCTGGTCTAAGGAGGCCTGGACGACGACCGGGCCGCGGGGACGCTTAAGCCCCGGAAGAACCTCTAGGTAACCTCAAGGTAGGGTAGAATGTTGTGGAGGGGGGGGGGGGAGCATGGTCACACTACCAGGCATCAAACATTTTTTATTTCAATATATTATTTCAATTTCAACATTTTTTCTCAGCATTTTTTCTCATTTTTCCTCGGCACCTTACGAAACCTCTCCATCTTTTGATAATTCTGGTCGGGTTGTTTATATTGAGGTTGTAACCTTCACAAGCCAAGGTTATTATGGTTATAAAAAGCCTCGTACGCCTTCCCAGCTCATCAACTCATTGATAAATGTTGAAAGATGTACATGTTTCGTAATGAATGGTGTTAGTGCTTGGTGAATCAGGAGTGTGTGTGTGTGTGTGTGTATTCACCTAATTGTGCTTGCGGGGGTTGAGCTCTGGCTCTTTGGTCCCGCCTGTCAACTTTGAGGGGTACATATCTCTCACAATGGCTGACCTAATGTTTTTTTTTTAGGCTATATTGGGGGTTTAAGTTCCTATATTGGGTTTCTATATTGGGGGGTTAATTATACTTTACACTTTACACCTCTACACTTTAATCACTTTAAGTGAATCTCACTTATATCCCTCACTCTATATTTAACACTTTAATCACTTAAAGTGAATCTCACTTTAAGTGATTAAAGTGTTAAATATAGAGTGAGGGATATATAATGTGTCTAGGTAACTTGAGTGTAAGTTGAGATCACTTCTCACCTCACTTAAATACTGGTGCATAATGAAACACTTACATTAGGATAATAAACACTTTGGCTGTGGTTCCGGGAGTCATTGTACCCTTTGGGGGCCCTCTTGATCGGCCAGACTATTGCTGTTTGCGGCTCGTATCCACACGTGAGCGCCACAGCCT
The DNA here is from genome assembly GCF_040958095.1 of Procambarus clarkii. Classification (NCBI taxonomy): domain Eukaryota; kingdom Metazoa; phylum Arthropoda; class Malacostraca; order Decapoda; family Cambaridae; genus Procambarus; species Procambarus clarkii. The sequence continues at coordinate 44,538,816 of NC_091171.1, forward strand.
CGTAGATCAGGTACCATAACTAGGGCAGACTACGGCTCTAGGATAAACAACTCTGGAAATCGTCCACAGGTAATCCCCAGAGCAGCAGGCCGTTCTGGTAATTTGTCACTCCGTAAACAATCCGACTGTTTTGTCTGGCCAAAAACATGCGAACGCCAGCAACCCACCTAACGTCTCCAAGCTGATGTAAACCAAGCCTTCAAGCTGGTGTAAACCAAGCCTCCAAGCTGATGTAAACCAAGCCTTCAAGCTGGGGTAAACCAAGCCTCCAAACTGATGTAGACCAAGCCTTCAAGCTGATGTAGACCAAGCCTCCAAGCTGATGTAAACCAAGCCTCCAAGCTGATGTAGACCAAGCCTCCAAGCTGATGTAGACCAAGCCTCCAAGCTGATGTAGACCAAGCCTCCAAGCTGATGTAGACCAAGCCTTCAAGCTGATGTAGACCAAGCCTCCAAGCTGATGTAGACCAAGCCTTCAAGCTGATGTAGACCAAGCCTCCAAGCTGATGTAGACCAAGCCTTCAAGCTGATGTAGACCAAGCCTTCAAGCTGATGTAAACCAAGCCTCCAAGCTGATGTAGACCAAGCCTTCAAGCTGATGTAAACCAAGCTTCCAAGCTGATGTAGACCAAGCCTTCAAGCTGATGTAAACCAAGCCTCCAAGCTGATGTAGACCAAGCCTCCAAGCTGATGTAGACCAAGCCTTCAAGCTGATGTAAACCAAGCCTCCAAGCTGATGTAAACCAAGCCTCCAAGCTGATGTAGACCAAGCCTTCAAGCTGATATAGACCAAGCTTCCAAGCTGATGTAGACCAAGCCTCCAAGCTGATGTAGACCAAGCCTCCAAGCTGATGTAGACCAAGCCTTCAAGCTGATGTAAACCAAGCCTCCAAACTGATGTAAACCAAGCCTCCAAGCTGATGTAAGCCAAACCTCCAAGCTGATGTAAACCAAGCATCCAAACTGATGTAAACCAAGCCTCCAAGCTGATGTAAACCAAGCCTCCAAGCTGATGTAAACCAAGCCTCCAAGCTGATGTAGACCAAACCTCCAAGCTTATGTAGACAAAGCCACCAAGCTTATGTAAACCAAGCCTCCAAGCTTATGTAAACCAAGCCTCCAAGCTGGTGTAAACCTAGCCTCCAAGCTGGTGTAAACCAAACCTCCAAGCTGGTATAAACCCAGCCTTCAAGCTGATGTAAACCAAGCCTCCAAGCTGATGTAGACCAAGCCTCCAAGCTGGTGTAAACGAAACCTCCAAGCTGGTATAAACCCAGCCTTCAAGCTGATGTAGACCAAGCCTCCAAGCTGGTGTAAACCAAACCTCCAAGCTGGTATAAACCCAGCCTTCAAGCTTATGTAAACCAAGCCTCCAAGCTGGTGTAAACCAAACCTCCAAGCTGGTATAAACCCAGCCTTCAAGCTTATGTAAACCAAGCCTCCAAGCTGGTAACAGAAAATACGGTCAGCATCCTGTACGTTAACAAAAAAATCAGTGGACAAGTCGGTGCAGGAAGTGGCTGACCAACCAGGCTGTAGTGGTGGGTACACGGGGCTCCGTGGGCCGCTCCAAGAGCCGCCTATACAGTATACCTACTGCCACAACCTTTTATATCAAGTTGACATACGCCAGGGCCCCGGGCCGGGCTTGGGGAGTAGACAGACTCTCGAAATGGAGTCCAGGCAAACTCCAGGTAAATTATGAGCTGAGTCACACACATATATATATATATATATATATATATATATATATATATATATATATATATATATATATATATATATATATATATATATATACATATATATACACACATTATATAGACTCTATATACGTGTATATAGAGTCACAGCTTAGTGGGAGCTGGGAACTCTTGGGAGTGGACTAAGAAAACGTTGTAGGTAGAGAGCTTAAACTCTCAGAACCTCATCCAGGTACAATCCAGGTACAGGTGCTGGAGTATTTTGTCGCATTCACTGCCCCTAGCAGTGATATTCATTTACCTAGCAGTAAAATAGGTACCTGGGTGTTAGTCAGCTGTCACGGGCTGCTTCCTGGGGGTTGGAGGCCTGGTCGAGGACCGGGCCGCGGGGACACTAAAAAAAAGCCCCGAAATCATCTCAAGATAACCTCAAGATAGCCCCAGTCAAGGCTGGGGAAGTTGCTTTACTTGTGGTATGAACAGAGATTTTCCCTGAATTTACCTAATGGCCACTAGTTCTAGTGGTCTCGATGGGGGACAGGAAGCCGACGGCTTGTCAAAGAAAGATTTCCCCCATTGCTGGTTGATCAGTCCAGCAACCAGGAGGCCTGGTCGACGACCGGGCCGTGGGGACGCTAAGCCCCGGAAGCACCTCAAGGTAGGATTTTTTTCGTCTTGTATTTTTAATTTGAGTCTTGAACACTGTCACGCCTGGTTGGTGCTCGTGTTAGTCCCGAGACACTGAACCCCGAGACACTGAACACTGTCACGCCTGGTTGGTGCTCGTGTTAGTCCCGAGACACTGAACCCCGAGACACTGAACACTGTCACGCCTGGTTGGTGCTCGTGTTAGTCCCGAGACACTGAACCCCGAGACACTGAACCCCGAGACACTGAACCCTGAGACACTGAACCCCGAGACACTGAACCCCGAGACACTGAACCCCGAGACACTGAACCCTGAGACACTGAACCCTGAGACACTGAACCCTGAGACACTGAACCCCGAGACACTGAACCCCGAGACACTGAACCCCGAGACACTGAACCCCGAGACACTGAACCCTGAGACACTGAACCCCGAGACACTGAACCCTGAGACACTGAACCCTGAGACACTGAACCCCGAGACACTGAACCCCGAGACACTGAACCCTGAGACACTGAACCCTGAGACACTGAACCCCGAGACACTGAACCCTGAGACACTGAACCCTGAGACACTGAACCCCGAGACACTGAACCCCGAGACACTGAACCCCGAGACACTGAACCCCGAGACACTGAACCCCGAGACACTGAACCCCGAGACACTGAACCCCGAGACACTGAACCCCGAGACACTGAACCCCGAGACACTGAACCCTGAGACACTGAACCCTGAGACACTGAACCCCGAGACACTGAACCCCGAGACACTGAACCCCGAGACACTGAACCCCGAGACACTGAACCTCGAGACACTGAACCCCGAGACACTGAACCCCGAGACACTGAACCCCGAGACACTGAACCCTGAGACACTGAACCCCGAGACACTGAACCCCGAGACACTGAACCCCGAGACACTGAACCCCGAGACACTGAACCCCGAGACACTGAACCCCGAGACACTGAACCCCGAGACACTGAACCCTGAGACACTGAACCCCGAGACACTGAACCCCGAGACACTGAACCCCGAGACACTGAACCCCGAGACACTGAACCCCGAGACACTGAACCCCGAGACACTGAACCCTGAGACACTGAACCCCGAGACACTGAACCCCGAGACACTGAACCTTTCCTGGTGTGACGACTGATTTAGTTCTGGGAACATTTGTTCTCGACTGTTATACAGGGAAAGGTTGAGAAGTGCCTCAATAAAACATTGAAATTATTGTGTAAAGTCCCTCAAGTTATACTCATCTTGAGGTTATCTTGAGAGGATTTCGGGGCTTAGCGTCCCCGCGGCCCTGTCCTCGATATTGCCGCCTTTTTGTTACATATCTCCAGGAAGCAACCCGTAGCAGCGGTCTTAACTTCCAGGTACCTATTTACTGCTAGGTAACAGGGAGCATCAGGGTGAAAGAAACTGCCCATTTGTTTCCGCCTCCACTGGGGATCGAACCCGGAACCTCAGGACTACGAATCCGAAGCGCTGTCCACTCAGCTGTCAGGTCCCTATAACTCATACTATTTCTCATTGATGTAAATGATCTAATCTCAGGAGCAGAGTCCTATATGTCGATGTTTGTGGACAATTCAAAGTTAATGAGAAGAGTGTAAAGAAATGATGATACTTCAAGAAGACTTTAGCAAATGGTGAAATTGGTCCAAGAAATGTCTATTAGAGTTCAACACGAGCAAGTGCAAGATAATGCAAATGGGAACAGTTGCCAGGAGAGCTTAAGGATGGGACACCATGAAGGGAAATTATCTTCCTATAGCGACCATAGAAAAAGAGCCGAGGGTGGATGCAACAGAGCCTACCTCTGGAGGCACATATAAAGAGGACAACATCAGCAGCAAACTCTACAATGGCAAAAGTCAGAACATTGTTCACAAACCTAAATAAAGAGGCATTTAGAATATTGGTCACCACTTAAGTGAGACCGGTCTTAAGACCTAGCTGCCCCATCGTGTAACCCACACCTTAAACAATACAAAGAAACAAGAAAATTGAATGAGATTTGCAACGAAGTTCGTCACGGAGCTGGAGTGTGAAGAAAGACTGAAGGAACTAGACCTGACGTCACTAGAGAAAAGGGAAGAGAGGAGGCATAATTGACTTAAATATTTTAAATAAATAAGGAGTCGGTCGGCCGAGCGAACAGCACGCTTGACTTGTGATCCTGTAGTCCTGGGTTCGATCACAGGCGCCGGCTAGAAACAATGGGGCAGAGTTTCTTTCACCCTATGCCCCTGTTACCTAGCAGTAAAATAGGTACCTGGGTGTTAGTCACCTGTCACGGGCTGCTTCCTGGGGGTGGAGACCTGGTCGAGGACCGGGCCGCGGGGACACTAAAGCCCCGAAATCATCTCAAGATAACCTCAAGAAGATAACCTGGGGGGGGGAATAACAAAGTGGAAAAAAGAGATGTATAACATGAATAAGAATATAATGAAAGGGTATGAATAGCAGCTTGAGACTCTGATGAGTCTTAGAGATATTTTAAATGTTTCTTTTAGCGTAAGAGTAGAGGAAGAATTAAAGGAACTACAGGAGCAGGTAGTGGGGACAAGCGCCTTATATAATGTCAAAAGTACTCAGTAGCTATGATGGGGGAAGAGAGTAAGAGCCATTGTGTTAGATAACTAGCTGCCAGAAAGGAGGGATCCAAGAGCTAAAGCTCGATCCTGAAGACGCAAATAGGTGAGTACAGGCTCAAATAGGTGAGTACACACCTAATTGGGAAGGAGAGATGGAATTATCAGGGGAAAGCGCCAAACAATTAGACTATATAGCACTTGGAAGGGATCAGGATAAGGATTTGGGCTGGGACAGGGGAAAGGAATGGTGCCCAACCACTTGGACGGTCGGGGATTGAACGCCGACCTGCATGAAGGGAGACCGTCGCTCTACCGTCCAGCCCAAGTGGTGGGACCAAAGAGCCGAAGGTCAACCCCCGCAAGCACAACTAGGTAAGTAAACACACACACACACACACACACACACACACACACACACACACACACACACACACACACACACACACACACGCAGAAACATATAAAAGGGCAAGCTTTAGGAGATCTGGCAACAGTGTGTAAGACGCCCCATAACATATGGTATAATAATGAGGATGGAGTTAGAAATAAAGCTGAGGAAATAATAGAATGGGTTAGAGATAAAGATCCAGATATGATAGCAATAGTGGAAACAAAGAAAAACAAAAATGATCTCGGATTTAACATTTTCGAGAGAATACCAGTTAAAAGAAAGTGGAAGTTTGAGGAACTTGAAGATAATAATTCAAATGGATACACAGGCTACATCACTGGAACCTTGACAGCAGGTGGACAAAGTTATACATTGTTGTGATGTATAACCCGCAACAAACAACAGGAGACTCAGGCAAGAATATGATGACACAAACAAAGTATAAACAGATGAACATCAAAGGACAGCAGCACACACAGAATAAGAGCTATACTACTAATCATGGGCGACCTAAATAATGAAGAGATTGATTGGGAACCAACAACACCCCTATGACGGAGAAGCAAGACTGGTGGAACAAAATTACTGGCAGTTATGGAGAGGAACTTCTTAACACAACATGTAAAAGATGACACAAAAGTAGGGGGAACATGTGCTTAGTGTACTGGGTCTGATCTTCACCTAAAATGTGGTTTCGATTAGGCAACGGAAAAATAACTACTGTTTAGCAGTGACAAGTTCCAGGTACTGAGGTATGGTGGAGACGAGAAACTTGAAATAAACACAAGGTACAGGATACAACACAATCAGACCTACTCATAGACTCTCTACTTATATTCTAAGCTGCATCACTTATGAACCCATCCCTGCCCTTGTGTGGCAGTGCACAATAGAAAGTTGTTTTCACATATCCACACATTAAAACATTGATTGTAACCGTGATATATATGTGCTTCAGCCTACAGTTTAGACCTATTGTCTTATGTATGACCCTCTGTCCTGCGTGACAGTGAATACTAGCATTAACCTCAATTTAATAAGACTATCAAAATCCTCAGATTAGGCAAAATTGTAATTAATTTTGTCAATAAAGATGTTAATAATAATAATAACTCATAGAAGGAAAGCAACACTTGATAGATCTGGGAATTCTGATGTCTGACGACCTGACATTTAGTGAACATAACCGAGCAAATATAGCGGCGGCCAGGAACATGATAGGATGGATTATGAGAACGTTCACATCCAGAGATCCCACAGCAATGGTAATACTGTTTAAATCACTGGTGCTGTCCCGTCTTGAGTATTGTTCGGTACTCACTTCCCCTTTCAGAGCGGGAGAGATCATTTACACCGTTGTAGTTCGAACAAAAGTCGTCAGTGAAGCACTTGTTCCGGAAGTGTTCGGATGTCATCAGTTGTGAGTCGTGTGAAAACAGTTTTTTATTCATAAACAGCTGGGGGGTTTGGCGGGTGGATGGAATCACTTTTGGGTGTGGAGGACGGGCTGGTTGATGACGGAGTCGGAGCAGCTCTTATTGAATTGAACTATCAGGGGTAAGCGCCAAGCCATTACGACTATATAGCACTTGGAAGGGATCAGGATAAGGATTAGGGATGGGACGGATGATTGTGTTACCTTACTTGCCAGTAACTTGACATTAGGTTTAGTTGATTCCTAATGGATATAAATAATTACTTCGTCAAATAAATGAATTTTGACGGCCAGGTATCAGGTAAGCGAATGTAGGACAAGAGCTCTTAGGTCAGTCCGTCCTCCTAAGGTTTCCCATCGTCAAGAAAACGGCCAGTTTAAAGTGGTCTCTCCTAACCTACCAGACGACCCAAAACAGAAAACGGGACAGTACGTCACTTTCGCCAGCCGCTTCCATATTTCTAATACAATAATTTCTAATTTTTGGGCCTTATGTAACGCCTACGTGCGAAAAGCAACGTTCCTTGTAGGAGGACAGGTTGCTGAGGCTGCAGGGTCGCCGTGAACGCCAAGAAGAGTCGCCGAGAACCCCAGACGTGGGTCAAAACAAAGGCTGTTCAGTGAATAATAAAATACACAAATTTGTGCGGTGTTTGTATCAATGTTATGTTTTACACGCACGGGGCGAGGGTCGTGGGCGGCACGGGGCGGGGGTGGTGGGCGGCACGGGGCGGGGGTCGTGGGCGGCACGGGGCGGGGGTGGTGGGCGGCACGGGGCGGGGGTCGTGGGCGGCACGGGGCGGGGGTCGTGGGCGGCACGGGGCGAGGGTCGTGGGCGGCACGGGGCGGGGGTGGTGGGCGGCACGGGGCGGGGGTCGTGGGCGGCACGGGGCGAGGGTCGTGGGCGGCACGGGGCGAGGGTCGTGGGCGGCACGGGGCGGGGGTCGTGGGCGGCACGGGGCGGGGGTGGTGGGCGGCACGGGGCGGGGGTCGTGGGCGGCACGGGGCGGGGGTCGTGGGCGGCACGGGGCGGGGGTCGTGGGCGGCACGGGGCGGGGATGGTGGGCGGCACGGGGCGGGGGTGGTGGGCGGCACGGGGCGGGGGTGGTGGGCGGCACGGGGCGGGGGTGGGCGGGAGGGAGCAGATAGCCAGCGTGATGGAAGAGCTGAAGACATGAAGGGAAGAACATACTTAAGTACTTGAGAATAATGGTGTGTGTGTGTGTGTGTGTGTGTGTGTGTGTGTGTGTGTGTGTGTGTGTGTGTGTGTGTGTGTGTGTGTGTGTACTCACCTAATTGTACTCACCTAATTGTGCTTGCGGGGGTTGAGCTTTGACTCTTTGGTCCCGCCTCTCAACTGTCAATCAACTGGTGTACAGATTCCTGAGCCTACTGGGCTCTATCATACCTACATTTGAAACTTGGTATGGAGTCAGCCTCCACCACATCACTTCCTAGTGCATTCCATTTATTAACTACTCTGACACTGAAAAAATTCTTTCTAACGTCTCTGTGGCTCATCTGGGTACTAAGTTTCCACCTGTGTGTGTGTGTGTGTGTGTGTGTGTGTGTGTGTGTGTGTGTGTGTGTGTGTGTGTGTGTGTGTGTGTGTGTGTGTGTGTGTGTGTGTGTGTGTGTATTCACCTAGTTGTGCTTGCTGGGGTTGAACTTTGCTCTTTTGGCCCACCTTTCAACTGTCAATCAACTGTTTCTAACTACTAACCCCCCCCCCCCCACACACACACACACTTCACATTAGAGCAAGGGGAAGTTCCAGAAAAGAGGGGAATAGTTAACCAGGAACCACTAGAAGAGTTTGAGATTACCAGTGGGAAAGTAAGGAAGTGTTTACTAGAGTTGGATGTGACAAAGGCTATAGACCGGGATGGAATCTCCCCTTGGATACTAAAGGAAGGGGCAGAAGCACTGTGCCTGCCACTCTCCATAGTGTATAACAAATCACTGGTAACAGGGAAATTACAAAAAATTTGGAAGACTGGTTGATACCTGGTTGATGGAGTTCTGGGAGTTCTTCTACTACCAAAGCCCGGCCCGAGGCCAGGCTTGACTTGTGAGAGTTTGGTCCACCAGGCTGTTGCTTGGAGTGGCCTGCTAATGTAGTCCCGCTAATGAGACTGCTAATGTAGTCCCTATATACAAGAAGGGGGATAAACAGGAGGCACTGAACTACAGGCCAGTGTCCCTAACCTGCATACCATTCAAGCTGATGGAGAAGATTCCACATGTTCCAGATGTTCCACAAGCGAAAAAAGCTTGTGGAACATCTGGAGCGAAAGAACTTTGTAACACAGCATCATCATGGGTTCAGGGATGGCAGGTCCTGCCTCACAGGATTAATTGAATTTTATGACAAGGCAACAAAAATCAGGCAAGAAAGAGAAGGGTGGGCAGACTGCATAATTTTGAATTGGCCAGAAAGCCTTTGATACAGTACCACACAAGAGGCTAGTGAAAAAGCTGGAGATGCAGGCAGGAGTGAAAGGGAAGGTACTCCATTGGATAAGGGAGTACCTCAGCAACAGAAGACAGCGAGTCACTGTGAGGGGTGAGGCCTCAGATTGGCGAGATGTCACCAGTGGAGTCCCGCAGGGTTCGGTCCTTGGACTTCTACTGTTTCTGATATATGTAAATGATCTCCCAGAGGGTATAGAATCGTTCCTCTCATTGTTTGCTGATGATGCAAAAATTATGAGGAGGATTAAAACAGAGGATGATAGTAGGGGCTACAAGATGACCTAGACAGACTGAATGACAAATGGCTACTGAAGTTCAACCCGAGTAAATGCAAGGTCATGAAACTAGGCGGTGGAAACTGGAGGCTAGACACAGGACACTGAATGGGAAATGAAGTACTTCAGGAAACGGACAGAGAGAAAGATCTAGGAGTTGGTATCACACCAAACCTGTCTCCTGAAGCCCACATAAAAAAAATTACATCTGCGGCATACGCGAGGCTGGCTAACATCAGAACAGCCTTCAGGAACCTGTGTAAGGAATCATTCAGAACCTTATATACCACATATGTAAGACCAATCCTGGAGTATGCGGCCCCAGCATGGAGCCCGTACCTTGTCAAGCACAAGCCGAAACTGGAAAAAGTTCAGAGGTATGCCACTAGGCTAGTCCCAGAACTAAGAGGCATAAGTTACGAGGAAAGGGTGCGGGAAATGCACCTCACGACACTGGAAGACAGTAGAGTAAGAGGAGACATGATCACTACCTACAAAATTCTCAGAGGAATTGACAGGGTAGATAAGGATAAACTTTTTAAAACGGGTGGTATGCGAACAAGGAGACACAGGTGGAAACTGAGTATCCAAATGAGCCACAGGGACGTTAGAAAGAACTTTTTCAGTGTCAGAGTAGTTAATAGGTAGAATGCACTAGGAAGTGATGTGGTGGAGGCTGACTCCATACACAGTTTCAAATGTAGATATGATAAGAGCCCAGTAGGCTCAGGAATCTGTACACCAGTTGATTGACGGTTGAGAGGCGGGACCAAAGAGCCAGAGTTCAACCCCCGCAAGCACAACTAAGTGAGTACACACACCCAGGAAGCAGCCCGTAACAGCTATCAAACTCCCAGGTACCTAAAGTCCTAGGTAACAGGGGCATCAGGGTGAAAGAAACTGTCCATTTGTTTCTGCCTAGTCAGGGAATCGAACCCTGACCAGGCCTCCACCCCCAGGAAGCAGCCCGTGACAGCTGACTAACACCCAGGTACCTATTTTACTGCTAGGTAACAGGGGCATAGGGTGAAAGAAACTCTGCCCATTGTTTCTCGCCGGCGCCCGGGATCGAACCCGGTACCACAGGATCATAAGTCCAGCGTGCTGTCCGCTCGGCTCGACTGGGGAGGACGAGGAGGGGGGACGAGGAGGGGGGAGGGGAAGAGAGCACTCAAGCACATGAGAATAATAACCAGTCCTCCTGGTGACGGATGGACAGTGATGGCTGGAGGGAGGGAGGGAGAGGGCAGAAGGAGGGAGGGAGGGAGGGAGGGAGAGAAGGAGGGAAGGAGAGGGCAGAGGGAGGGGAAGAGGGCAGAGGGAGTGAGTGAGAGGGCGGAGGGAGGGAGGGAAGGAGAGGGCAGAGGGAGGGAGGGAAGGAGAGGGCAGAGGGAGGGAAGGAGAGGGCAGAGGGAGTGAGGGAGAGGGCAGAGGGAGGGAGGGAGTGAGGGAGAGGGCAGAGAGGGAGGGAGGGAGGGAGAAGGCAGAGGGAGGGAGGGAGGGAAGGAGAAGGCAGAGGGAGTGAGGGAGAGGGCAGAGGGAGGAAGGGAGTGAGGGAGAGGGCAGAGAGGGAGGGAGGGAAGGAGAAGGCTGAGGGAGAGAGGGAGGGAGGGAAGAGCCACACGCAGGAATCGAGTGAGTCAGCAATGGCACATCTCACTGGTGATGTCATCTACCAGAACATTCCATAACTTAAAACGAGCAGTCGTTAAACGGCCAGAGATGACAATCACCACCACTGGAGACTGATCACTAGGCCTAGGCTCCAGTACTAGGCCTGGGGCTGGTCATTAGACCCTCTTAACAGGTCACCTGAAGACCCAAACAAGCTTTTGTCTACTAGAGACGTGGTTCATGCTGCAATGGCTGTATATTCACTCATAGGCCTAATAAATTCACTTTTCGAGGCAAAATTGAGGAAAAAATAGGCCTAGACTTGGGGTTTTATATGTATATGGTCGTTTATAACATAGTAAAGGGCACTGCCGACAGCCTATTGACCCATATATGGCAGCTTCTATTTATATCCACCCAAATTCACTCATATATATATATGTCTAACCTTCGCGTGAAACAATCGAATTACCCCAGGTCTATTATATTACCCGGTAATTTGTTTTGTATATTTGTTTAATTTGTTTACCGGTAATTTACCAACCGGTAACTTGTTCCACAAATCAACGGCCCTTTTTAAAAACCATTATTTACCCAGGTCTTTCCTGAAACTAAAATTATTCAATTTATATTCACTGTTTGGTGTTCGCGTTTAAGCAAGCCTCGGCTTGGGTATTTGGCCCAGGTTGGTCCTTGTGTGTTCGGCTCGATCACCAGGCGTCGTTGTGTCCATAGTGAACACCACTGTTCAGGACGTGTTCACCAAGATAGGGAGTCAATCACCAAGACGAAGGGTCACTCACATGACCTGAGGCTCGATTAACAGCCCCGGAAGTCGATCACTCACGGAAGTGGGGGATCGATCACCAGGACATGGAGGGGGCCACATTCCAAAATCATAAGGCCAATTACCGAAGCAGTCAAAATCTGTTTGTAATTTTCCAAGTAAATTTCCTAGCCTCACTCAAATTTGCAAGGGGAATGGTCTGGGATATGGGATGGGATTCCCCTCTCTGCCTGGAGCATACCTGAAAAGGGAGTTCTTCTCCTCGAGCCCGGCCTGAGGCCAGGCTCGACTTGTGATAACTTGGTCCAACAGGCTGTTGTTGCTTGCCGCTGCCTGGCCTCAGGTCGGGCTCGGGGAGAATTTCTGAGACTCTCTTCAGGTAAGACAAGGTGTGACGAGTTCTGGTGCTCGGTATATTTAAGATAATCACCCGCTGTAGCCCAGCTCCACCATACTGTATAGTAGCCTTTATGGCTTAGTGACCGTCTTACATATATTGACCTAATGGACAGTTATATAGTTGAATTTGGTACTATTCACTTTTAAGAGTCTGGAAAAAAATAAAGCTAAAAACCATAGTTAAATATTCCTAAGCCTAGTATAGCACATATATATGTACTATATTAGGCCTAGGATGCTTTAGCTAGGTTAGGTTAGTTTTATTAGTATAAATACAAAACCTTTTCCAGTTTGTGCAAATTCAATAATACCAAATTGTCCATTACGTCAGTATATATACGTATGTACGATTGTCCGTATAGTTACTATAAGTTCTATCTAAATAAAAGGATTGGTTGTCCAGTCAATCCATTTTATCCATTATCCAATCCATGCAAATCCATTTAATTTCAGTTATTTATTATGCACCCAATACCCATCCCGAGGGCGGTGGTGGAAAGGGTTACAGAGGCACATAATGGGTTCAGGGACAAGTTTTATTGTAGGGTCCTGCGCGGGCCCTAAGCCTCTGGCTGGCGGTAAATGGCTTAGCGAATGAAACACCCCAACAGCTGACTCATGACTGCTTCTCCGTGTAAACAATGTTTCATCGTTGACCCCTTGTATACACCTCTCGCAACATCTGAGGTCAACTGACCTCAGATGTTGCGTGAGGTGTATACAAGGTGTCCCCCCTTACTCCCTCTTTACTACACCCCCCTCCTTATTCCCCTCCCCCCGCCCTCTTCCCAACTGCCCCTCCCATTGTACTAATCCCCAGCCTGTTCTCTCCCCTGGTGCCCATCCATCGCGGCTCTCTAGACTCTGAATGAAATAATAATGGTGTCTCCAGATAGCCTTTGTCCCCCCTTAAGCATAACATCCTCCCTGCACCAGATCATATGAGCGGCCGCTGCGGATCATGGCCCTTGTGGGGGCCTGGCAGAGGGCCGAGTTTCCCGAGAGTGTTCTCCACAGATCTGCTACTGATCTACATAGCCTAGATGGACCGCGGACGCGTGACACACACCCAGGCCAGTACGGGCTCTCACGATAGGGAAGGACGAGGCTTCTCGCCCTTAGGAGCGTGAGCGTGTGTATGTCTTGCGCCCCCAGGGATGTGGTGGGGAGGACAGCGCCGTCACCATTACTACGGCCTGCATTTGTGTGTGGCGGAGAGTTGCCGTAGTAGTGATGCACGGCAAATGGCGCAGAAATTGGATAAAATGGGGATATGATACCGAGGGAGGCGGCGACGGGGCAACGTGTGGAGGGCGAGTACAGAGGGACGGGGGTCGGGTTGGCAGGGTAAGTGTGGGAATAAGATAATCCCATTGTGTGATGAGAGGTGATGGTGGCGAGGTGTGCTGGGTCCCCCCGTGCTACGCTGCTCGTGCCTTGCCCCACCCTATCTTCCCCCTCCCCATCTTCCCCACTCCCTCTCTGTCTGCCCACTCGCTGCCATTTACCCTGGGGTTGGGCATGCGTGGGAGTTGTAAAGGTAGAGTGCCTCATGCTCTTATTACGGGGAGAGTGGCTGGGGTACCCCTAGTGCATCGCGGCCTCTGCTCGATGCACGCGTCCCTCAACTCAACTCACGGGAAATAGGCTTTGTACTCGTCTCATTGTTCCTAATTATTCATGACGGTGTAGTTCATGATCCATTACTGCCCGTATGGCCCGTCATCATCCTTTATCAAGGCAAATAAAAGGTCCCGACAGAGAGGATTAGCTTGAATAATAGAAGTAGCCGCAGCGACTCGCCTTACGCAGCGCCACCCACCACTCCCCCTCCACAACTGTTGCTTGGACTGTACTTATGCTCCGTGAGGACACGCGCGGCGGCGGGAGCTGTCCTCCAGTACTGCTCACTGCCTTAACGTGTATGGGGCAGCGTTCGTCATTTATTATTGGCTTCATCGGCGGCGGACACCAGGCGCTGGCGAGAGTAATGCACTGTGAACTCACATTAACTTGACGTATCAGTGATACGTCACACAGGTACAATGATACATCACGTAGGTACAATGATACATCATGTAGGTACAATGATACTTCACGTAGGTACAATGATACATCACGTAGGTACAATGATACATCACGTAGGTACAATGATACATCACGTAGGTACAATGATACATCACGTAGGTACAATGATACATCATGTAGGTACAATGATACTTCACGTAGGTACAATGATACTTCACGTAGGTACAATGATACATCACGTAGGTACAATGATACATCACGTAGATACATTGATATATCACGTAGGTACAATGATACTTCACGTAGGTACAATGATACATCTGGTTGATACCTGGTTGATGGGGTTCTGGGAGTTCTTCTACTCCCCAAGCCCGGCCCGAGGCCAGGCTCGACTTGTGAGAGTTTGGTCCACCAGGCTGTTGCTTGGAGCGGCCCGCAGGGCCACGTACCCACCACAGCCCGGCTGATCCGGAACTTCTCTTAGAAAACCGTCCAGTTTTCTCTTGAAGATGTCCACGGTTGTTCCGGCAATATTTCTTATGCTCGCTTATGCCCCCCAACATCATGTAGGTACAATGATACATCATGTAAGTACAATGATACATCACGTATGTACAATGATACATCGCGTAGGTACAATGATACATCACGTAGGTACAATGATACATCACGTAGGTACAATGAATACATCACGTAGGTACAATGATACATCACGTAGGTACAATGATACTTCACGTAGGTACAATGATACTTCACATAGGTACAATGAATACATCACGTAGGTACAATGATACATAATCAGTAGGAGTATTCCTACTGATTTTCATAATGATACGTCACGTTAATGTGATTTCATTGTGCATTTGAAGAGAAGCGTTGGAGGTGAACAACTACTGTATGGGGGAGGGGGGTCAATGCTTGCAGCCCTGAGTGGGCTTCAGTGGAAGCCTTCGGACCTCTAGAGGATTCAGCTAAATCCCAAATTGCATTGGTTTTTATCATATCGTGGTGTAGTGGTGTAGGGCGTGTGCTTGCGAGCACCAAGTGTGGCCGTCTTCAGGAGAGTTTTCTTCAAGAAGTGCCGGACCAACTGGACTGTGGTGGCAATGCGGGCCTGCGGGCCGCTCCAAGCAACAGCCTGGTGGACCAAACTCTCACAAGGGCGGGCTTGGGGAGGAGAACAACTCCCAAAACTCCATCCAGGTACAATCCAGGTAGTGGTAAACTTTGTTAGTACTAGGTTCCGCTGTTGAGCTAGGTATTATTTCCAACTAAAGCGCTAACGCCAGAGGTTGCCACAATAGGAAATAACAGCGTTGGTGTGTTGCAGGTTGTTGGACATCTGCCAGGGAAGAGTGGAGCAGGAGCAGCGCCTCAACCTCGTCCTGGTGTTCGAGTACGTCAACCAGGACCTTTACCACTACCTCAAGGCCTGCCCCTCCCCCGGCCTCGACCAGTCAAGGATTAAGGTCAGTAATTGGAGTATTATCGGTACCTGTAACAACCTGTACCTCTAACAACCTGTACCTGTAGCAGCTGTTGAGACGAAGTAGAAAAATTCTCACACAGGATTTTATATCTAAAATAAAATAACAATTGTGAGGGAGGCTAGAATTAAAAACTGAATGGATTAATCGCAAAATAAATATATAAATATATATATATACATATTATATATATACTTTCCTTCTGAAGATGTATTAATATACGGAAGTACTTAAGGAAATTCTTGTTTCAATTCTTTCTCCATGGTCTGACACTGTCACATTTTTCATCACGTGTTAATTTTCGTGATTTACACACATATTATATATACTGTGTATAACCTCCCCGACTGGCATCCCAGACACTGCTTTAATCGACTGAGCTACGACAGAGTTAAAAGAGTTGAAACCAAAGTTCTACTGAACTTACTGGATCCTGTAGCCTCTTCGAGGCACAAACCAGGATTTTACACAACTCCCCCCCTGCACCCGAGCTATGTCAATAGGCCGTTCTCCCTATTCGCCCTTACATCATTACACACAGAGAGATCACACTAACGTGATGCATCAAATGAACAAATCCACAAGGGCCATGACGAGGATTCGAACCTGCGTCCGGGAGCATCCCAGACATTGCCTTAATCGACTGAACTACAACAGGGTGAAAAGAGTTGAAACCGAAGTTCTACTGAACTTACTTCATTTGATGCATCATGTTAGTGTGATCTCTGTGTGTAATGATGTAAGGGCGATGAGGAAGAACGGCCTACACAGTAAAATAACAACGTACTGGAGTGAACGATATGGAAGAAAATGCAGAATAAAACCAGTGAAGAGCAAAGGTGCCATAGGCACAATCAGAGAACACTGTATACACATCAGAGGTATGCTCTGACGTTGAACAACCCGCGGTTGTTCAATGTCCTACCAGCGGCTATCAGAAATACTACCGGAACAACCGTGGACATCTTCAAGAGAAAACTAGACTGTTTTCTAGAAATAGTGCCGGACCAACCGGGCTGTGGTGGGTATGTGGGCCTGCGGGCCGCTCCAAACAACAGCCTGGTGGACCAAACTCTCACAAGTCAAGCCTGGCCTCGGGCCGGACTTAGGGAATAGAAGAACTCCCAGAACTCCATCAAGCAGGTATCACATACACAACACAACAATTACAAGAAACATGAAACATACACAATGGGAAACATGAATAAATGTCATGGACAGATTCGAGCATTGTTGCAAGTCAAACACTTCTTCGAATTCCTCTGAAGTTGGACTCTTGCCCAAGATGCAACAGGCATTTCCCCTCTGAATGGCAGCACTGAAGCACTGGAACAAGAAGCTTTTCGCTTTCTGGTCTTTTGTGACACCGATCAATTTGTCGCCTAATTCCTTCAGGAATTTCATTGCACATTTTCCCCACTAACCGAGGGTCTCCGAACCAATCAGAACAAAACTGTAGCAGTGTGCTAGACCTGTGTATTTGGTGGCTTTCTGCATTTCCTTGAAAAAAGCAGTGCCACCCCCTTTGTGTGTGGTGTAGTGGAAGTGGGTACTGGCCAGTGTGGCAGCACACGTGTAGTCCCACACCACTTGTTTACCATCCTTCCAAGGCAGCAAGGTGACCCCGTCTGAGCACTTCAGAGGTTCATTGGGTCTGAATAAGTGTGGTTCTCTTTGTGCTAGGCAGCAGACTGTGGTGAGGTTCCTCTTGATGGTGTCGTTGACTTCTTCATGTCTTGCAATCTTACCCTGTGATTTACGATATACCAAACTATGACGACCATATTGGTCTGCCATCGCAATTCCGCAGATGCACCTATGTTCGGTGAGGATGGGGGTGACAAGGAGAAGGGCAATTCCAATGCGGAGCGCGTCATGATTGAAGCGAATTTCTAGGGCTGCATTAGCCACAGCAAATAAAAAATCCCCGGCATGGGATGCTGTTACCTCTAGAAGGCGGACTTTTTTTTCAGTGTCTGCGTTTTCAAGCATTGTTGTGGCAGTCTTTTTCATTATGGGACCCATTGGACCTGCTTGTGGTCTTTTGGGTCTTGTGGTCGGGGTAGAGGGTGTGCAATGGTTTTCCATTGACTGGCTGCTTCGATGAACTGTTGATCATGAGTTTCTCATATGCTCTGGTAGGATCTGCCCTACTAATTCGTTGACCGCTGTGCATGAAGATAAGAATGCTGGAAGTGCTCCCTCAACTGCCTTTCGTTAATATTTTAGTTTTGATATTTTGGTATTTAATTATTTTAATTAATATTAAAGTACACCTGGTGCTATAAAGTACTTCATACTAGGTTGTTAATAGTATTTAGTACAGTACTATATATTTGTTGTTATTTGGCAATTTTATCAACTTATTAACTATGGTAAATTCTTCCACAGAGCCTGATCCACCAGATCCTGTGTGGCGTCGACTTCCTCCACAGCAACCGCATTATTCACCGAGACCTGAAACCGCAAAATATTCTGGTTGATACAAATGGCCGCATTAAAATTGCAGACTTTGGCCTGGCGAGAATATATGATTTTAATATGAGGCTCACAGCAGTGGTAAGGAGGAATCACTTCAATCATAAATACCTGCACAAGATAATAATGATCTTAGTTACTTAATTGCAGTACAGTACTCTAATTATTAACAACTTTTAATTATATGTATTTAAGGGAGAATATGGTAAGGGTATCATGATATGAACCTTGCTTGGCCTGGATATTGAGTTTGAGCCCCATAGGTCGCAATCCTCAATGCCCCAATCCATTTGTGTTCAGCGTGGAGTTTTACAAACCCCTTTCAGCGAGTATTTATCCAGCAGTGACATGATGCATGCTTTCTAGTACTGTGCATGACAAATTTAAAAGTTACAAAAGATGAGATATCAATATCATAGAGAAGGGGTGAGCAGTGGGAATGCTTTCAAGGGAAATAGCAGTACTGTATTGTACTTGAAAACTTCAATAATCTTTTATTAAAAGATTTACAGTATTTAATTTTACTTTTATTTACTCATATTTGCTTTCAAGAAACGAATTCAACATGATCTACATGTTGGTTTGCTACAGAAAAAACTTATTTAAAACAAACAAAATATGTGCAACAATCTTAACTAACACATTTCAATTGACAACATTGTTGACCTAGTTATCCTCCTCCTGTGATAAGTGCAGATATAGTGTAAGATGTTGTCAAGAAAATTATACAAGTTTTTAACACAAGGGTAGGGAAAGCTATAATATTGAATATAATGAAATGCCAATTTCTGGGTGAGCCTCGGTGGCTCCCTGAAGCTATACACAAAGATGGTTCCCATCTACCAGGTTGCATTGGCCCACCGGATAATAGCGCCAGAACCTTCACAGAGGCGCAGAGAGCAGTGACACCTGGGCCTCCCCTCACAGAGGCGCAGGGAGCGGTGACACCTGGCCCCCCCCCCCCCCTCACAGAGGAGCAGGAGCGGTGACATCTGGCCTCCTCACAAAGGCGCAGGGAGTGCTGACACCTGGCCCCCCCCCTCACAGAGGAGCAGGAGTGGTGACACCTGGCCGCCTCACAAAGGCGCAGGGAGCGGTGACACCTGGGCCCCTCCTCACAGAGGAGCAGGAGCGGTGACACCTGGCCTCCTCACAAAGGCACAGGGAGCAGTGACACCTGGGTCCCCCCTCACAGAGGAGCAGGAGAGGTGACACCTAGCCCCCCCCCCTCACAGAGGAGCAGGAGCGGTGACACCTGGCCTCCTCACAAAGTCGCAGGGAGCGGTAACACCTGGTCCCCTCACAGAGGCACAGGGAGCGGTGACACCTGGCCCCCTCACAGAGGCGCAGGGAGCGGTGACACCTGGCCTCCTCACAGAAGCGCAGGGAGGGGTGACACCTGGCCCCCCCTCACAGAGGCGCAGGGAGGGGTGACATTTTGCCACTTCTCCAGGGAAGGCATGCAGAAAGTCAGTGAGTCAAAACAAACCACTGCTGGGTTCAGAAGTGACTGAAGCCTCGAAACCCACCTAATGAACTTAACCCAACTAGCATGAGCTTGTTTGCCCCACCATTCCCACTCATTTGGGAGGGGGGGGGGTGGAAGGGGCTCACCACATTCTGGGGTCTGAGCTGTCAGTTCTGGAGCAGATGCAGGAACAAAACCTACCTGACAAGCTGGGAGGGTTGGGGGACCAAGGAGCAACCAAGGATCACCCAGAAATTGGCATTTCATTACATTTAATGCTGGTTTTCTGGGTGGAGCCCTTTGTGGCTCCCTGAAGCTAACTATCTCCACGAAGAAGGAAAAATACATGGAAACTTACCAGGGAGGAGTCAGGACAAAGAAGGTACCCCTGGGTGAGAGACACAACCCTAGGCTACACAAGGGAACTGAGGTCCAGTAACAGTCACCAGATACCAGGCTGTCAGAACCTTGTTAAACCTCTAAAAACCCCCATGTCTGAATATCGTGACATATTAGCAAATACATCAGTGAGAGCAGCATTCTCCCGAAGTAAGAGAAGAGCCATCATTTATAAGCACAGAACCTTTAAACAACATACAGTACATAGTTAATTTTTTGTGTACATTTTTTTAGAATGACGAGAATGAATTACAGAAGTTTATTTGGATTACAGTAGTACTGTACTTACAAAATATGACGTAAAATTTACCTTTTTTTTTTTACAGGTTGTTACATTATGGTATCGAGCTCCAGAAATTTTACTCAGCAATAGCTATGCGACACCTGCTGATGTGTGGTCCTGCGGGTGTATATTTGCTGAGCTTTTCCGACGAAAACCTGTGTTTGAGGGTCATACGGAACCAGACCAACTCCAGAGGATATTTGAGTAAGAATATTTCTTCTTGTGAGACCCAACCTTAATTTGAGCATTTTGGTCTGGTTGTTTGAGTTAAGGTGTCATATTTTTCAGGCACACGTTCGTATCCCAAATTGGCTAAAAGAATAAAATGTTTTTACTGTATATACAATTTTATGAATCGCAAGCAGATCCAATCAATCACAGCTTTACTCATAAATGTTAGTTTTTTACATTAATAGTTGGGTTAATTTACATAAATTTATTGGAAGTTATTTAACTAAGAGAAAGTCATAATAATATCATAACATGAAACACAGTACAGTATCTGTACTCATCAACTGCACACTGTACTCTAGAATTAAATTTAGAAGCTGCATTTGTCAATGTTTTTAAATCATTTCAGTTGTCAAATTCAGAATAAAGAATACCACATAAAGAGCATTGTGCGAGGAGCCTATTCTACACTTTATAATTTCAGAATTGCTTATAAATACAGTACAAGGATGGTGAAATACTAAAGAAATTGTTCACAACTCTTTGTTACACCAAAGGTGGAATATGTAGCGGCTGTATGGTGCCCATATCTTAAGAAGCACATCAACAAACTGGAAAAGGTACAAAGACATACAACTAAATGGCTCCTGGAGTTGAAAAATAAGAGGTACGAGGTGAGGCAAGAGACGTTAAATATGCCAAAGCTTGAAGATTGAAAAAATTTAGGTGATATGATTACCACTTAAAAAATAATAATAAGAGGAATCTACCAAATTGACAAAGAAGAATTCCTGGAACCTCAAGAACAAGAGGTCATAAGTTTAAGATAACTAAACAAAGCTGCTGAAAGAACATTACAAAGTTCACCTTTGCCAACAGAGTCGTGGACAGGTGGAATAAGTTTAGTGAGACCAAAACTGTCAATAGTGCAAATAAGACTGTAGCTCTCATCCTGTAACTACACTTACGTAATTACACACACACACACACTTCTTGAGACCTGGAACTTCAAGACCAAGAGGCCATAGATAACTAAATAGCTAACTAAACATAGTTGGCAAGAAAATATTAGAAAATTCACTTTTGCAAACAGTGGTAGATGGTTGGTACAAGTTAAGTGAGAAGGTGGAGGAGACCAAAACTGTCAGTGGTTTCAAAGTGTTACATGACAAAAGCTAGGAAGCTAGCTTCCTACTGCAAGCACTGGTGTGTGTGTGTGTGTGTGTGTGTGTGTGTGTGTGTGTGTGTGTGTGTGTGTGTGTGTGTGTGTGTGTGTGTGTGTGTGTGTGTGTGTTTGCAATTTTTACCTAAGAGTAAAGCAATGGATAAATAATATACAGGATAAAAGCAATGCAGACGAGGAGTCACAATAACGTGGCTGAAATATGTTGACCAAACCTAACTAGGGGTGGTTCTAGATAGAAAACTATCACCTGAGGACCACATAAAGAATATTGTGCGAGGAGCCTATGCCACACTTTCTAACTTCAGAATTGCTGAATACATGGATGGCGATATACTAAAGAAATTGTTCACGACTTTTGTTAGGCCAAAGCAGCAGTTGTGTGGTGCCCATATCTTAAGAAGCACATCAACAAACTGGAAAAGGTGCAAAGACATGCTACTAAGTGGCTCCCAGAACTGAAGGGCAAGAGCTACAAAGAGAGGTTAGAGGCACTCCTCTATATGCCAAAACTAGAAGACAGAAGAAAAAGAGGTGATATGATCACTACATACAAAATAGTAACAGGAATTGATAAAATCGATAGGGAAGATTTCCTGAGACCTGGAACTTTAAGAACAAGAGGTCATAGATATAAACTAGCTAAACACAGATGCCGAAGAAATATAAGAAAATTCACATGCAGGCGATGAGTCACAATAACGTGGCTGAAGTATGTTGACCAGACCACACATTGGAAGTTGAAGGGACGACGACGTCAAGAAAATTCACTTTCGCAAACAGAGTGGTAGACGGTTAGAACAAGTTAGGGGAGAAGGTGGTGGA
Organism: Procambarus clarkii; assembly: GCF_040958095.1. Lineage (NCBI taxonomy): Eukaryota > Metazoa > Arthropoda > Malacostraca > Decapoda > Cambaridae > Procambarus > Procambarus clarkii. The sequence continues at coordinate 44,561,472 of NC_091171.1, forward strand.
GGCCAAGACTGTCAGTAGTTTCAAAGCGTTATATGACAAAGAGTGCTGGGAAGACGGGACACCACGAGCGTAGCTCTCATCCTGTAACTACACTTAGGTAATTACACACACACACACACACACACACACACACACACACACACACACACACACACACACACACACACATATTTCGACAGAGTTCCACATAAGAGGCGGTCCATAGAATTACCCCAATCACCCAAATCAGGCCAAAACTACCCAAAACGTATTAGCATTACGTAAGTAATGAAGAAATATGGTATATTTACTTACTATAATGTTGGTGCTACACGTAGAACATGATCAAATCTATTTTTTCTCTGAAATAATCTAATTTCATAACGAAATGAGACGTAAATATGTGAGAGGTGACGCCATAGGAAGTCGACGGTCCAAGCGACAATTGTGTGGAGCGACTTATCCAAGAAATATGGTCGCCAGGAGAGTGTTTGCTGCCATATCAGCCTCCTGTACACAGTGATCCAGTCCTTTTCGTTCATTGAACACCGAACCCTACACGCCCTCTGATATATTGCTTAATTAACAAATATTCACAAATAAAGATTATATTTGTATATGTTATCAGAAAGGCAGATATAAAATAGTTTTTGTGAATCCATCACAGAGATTATACCTTATTAGAGAGGAAAAATATTCATACTTTAAACAAGGCTTCATGGCCGACGCTCTCCTTACCGATATGGGAACTATGACCTTCCGAAGATCAATGTTAATTTAATCTAGATATTGTAATAAACGAAGTTTTCTATGTCATCATAAAGACATAAATATAAGCTGCATGTTAATACTTTGGCATAAATATAACTGAATTGAAAGTCCGGACACATGAATAGTCGCATTAGGTGAAAGGAAATGTACCCAACCATTTCCATTTACCCAACCAGTTTGTGCACCCTATACTCATCCTCTGTGCGTTAATTTATTGTGCATCCCATACTCATCTTGTTACCAGTAGTTTGTGCAACCCATACTCATCCTGTGACCCGTAATTTATTGTGCATCCCATACTCATCCTGTTACCGGTAGTTTGTGCAGCCCATACCCATCCTGTGACCTGTAATTTATTGTGCAACCCATACTTATCCTGTGACCTGTAGTTTATTGTGCAGCTAATACTCATTCTGTGAGTCATAGGACATTGCGCAACCCTTTCTCATCGTGTGAATCTTTGTTTACTTTGCTCTCCATATTCATCCTCTGCGCGATAGTTTCTTGTGCAACCCATACCCATGATGTGAGTGGTAGTTTATTGTGTACCCTATATTCATCCTGTGAGTATAGGGTTCACAATTCTTGTTTGGATTCTTGTAATGTTATTTGTCTATTTGTAGTCACAGTATTTGTGCGCCCCTTGAGGGACTTGAATTAGAGGGGGGTTGAAATAGCCTAAGCTACTCTATCCCTTTGAGATTTATTTATTGCTTATCTCAATAAACATACTTGAACTTGAACTTGGGTACACAATGAGTTCATTTGTACTCCATACTCATCATCAAGAAGTGTATTTTACCAGCATTGTAATATAAATTAAGAATAAAAGCTTAACTGGATTACAGACCCATAATCAAAATAAGAGTCATCACTAATTATCATGACAAATTCTCTAGGCTACACTTCCGCCTTCGACAAGCTGCCGCCGGATGTGGGTATAGTTTATTGTACACCCCCGCACCCCCAGTCCTGGAAGGGCGGGCATTGGGATGTGGACATGTGTACCATTATTCCCCCCCCCCCCCCCACACACACACTCGATCCTCTCCTGTTAATAATAATACTAATAATAATAAAAATTAAAAATAATAACGTTAATAAATATTATAATTAAAACACTTACTGTAATACCCTAGTGCTTGAATGAAGGTGAAGGAAAGACCCAATAAATGTGTAAGTGTATTAAAAACCAAATTTTCGTTGGGTGAGCTGGCAGGTGAGCACCACTTGCCAGCTCACCCAGTAATGAACATCACCTGCACACTGCACCGAACCACTTGCCAGCAGGTGCAGAAGTACGATGGAGAGAGCAAAGTATACCATATTTCAAGTATAATATTAAAGATATATTTAGGATTTAATGTTTTCGTATAAAGTTTCAATAATACCTTTATTTGATTTTTTTGTATTATTTTCTACCACAGACGTGGCCACACATTAACAATGCTAACCATCATATATACATTTTCTTCAGTCCGCCATGGACTCTAACCCTTTCCACTACCGCCCACAAGATGGGTATATGGTGCATAATATAAGAACTAAACTAACTCCATTGATAGGGTTAGAGATTTGTTAAACATATAGTTCAGGGATTTATTGAACAATCAACCACATAAGGTGATTGTAGTGTTTTTAAAATGCTAGGCTAAGCTACATACGTAAATACATAAATACACAGATTTACGTATGCCCTACATAAAGTGTTCGATGTGTCTTTTACATAGTGTCATTAACGTGCATTTACAAAGGTGAAATTGAATTCTGAACACATACATACACATATATTTGTCTCTTTTACTCTGACAAGGTGAGATAACTGATAGAGAAACTAGTGTGCAATTAAGCACTTAATCACTGAAGGTGATTAAGGTGCTTTCACAAGCTCAGGTTATAGAGTTACATCACATACATTCATTGTATAATTGATACGTTACATCGTCAATCTAGGGTACAAGTTCAATATATCATCAAGTGTTCCAGTACTCAAATAGTAATTACACAGTTTAGCATAGCGCTTCATTCATGTATGTAAGAGAGAAGATTGTTCAAATATATTACATGCACATCCGGTACATCGTCCACCTTCTTCTACAGAACCGTCGGTATAGCACTGATACACATCGTTACCCATACTCTGAGTACTTTCAGTGATGCTTCACAGTGTTAACTGTTTTAATAATGTAGAGTGTACATTATCTTTCTTGGGTGCATTTACAAAATCAACTGCTAGATCCAAGTTATCCCATGGAGTAATTGGTTGATTAATCGTTAATTGAGTTGGGTACATATTTAATATTTTGATGGAGTTGGCTACCTTGTAGAACCAAAATGCATTCACGCCGAAAACTGTGCTAATAGGCAAAATTATGGTAGAGATATGGGTCTATAATTATCTGAGTGTGCTTTGGGGATGGGAACAATGACACTGTCCAATCATCAGGTAATACTCCTTCACTTAAACTCATTCTGTACAACACTAAAAGTGGATTACCTGGTACTTGTGAGACTAATCTCAGTAAACTGTAAGTAATACCGTCCTCTTCAGGAGCAGTTGACTTATTTGATTGTGCTACACAGCCTTCCCGGCTTGGTGCCTTCTTTGGTAATTACTTATCAAAGGCAGCTCCATACGAGGAGCTGTCTCGTATGGGCCAATAAGTCTTTTGCAGTTACCTTCATTCTTATGTTCTTACTTACATTTACTGATCTTTATCATCATCATCATCATTTACAGAAAGAAATTAACATAAAAAGTAGTCATTTTAATACACAAAACAGAAGTAGATATTATGTAAATTATGATGCAGGATAGGATCACTATTAAGAACTTAATTATAAACCACAATATGTTTTATATCGTCAGAAATTCTGATACATACCATATATTTTCAAATATTTACAATTAAAGTATTTATTTAGGAAATAAGTATTTTAGTTACCCTAGTTAGCTCTGAGAACACACATTGTTGCAGCAAGAATTTATTCCCACTAATCTGAGCGATGCTAATGACCCATTGGACTTGTCATGAACAACAATCAACTACAGCACCATCTATATCAGAAGATATTCAAAATATTCTTGATGTCATTCAAATTGTCAATACGAGAACAGAATACATAAGAGTTAGTTTAGTGATGTCAAAGGAATCATATTGACTGACCGAGCCCCATTGTAAATATCCGTGGCTTCCTGACCATAAAGGTACCGCCGCGGATAAGGGTAAGGAGGGTACCGTCGAGGGTAAGACACCGGATGTACCCCATATACAAGCCACACTAGCTATTAGTTCATATAAGCTGACAACTTACCCAAATAAACATTACTTCCTAATTATATATATATACATATATATATATATATATATATATATATATATATATATATATATATATATATATATATATATATATATATATTATGTAAATTATGATGCAGGATAGGATCACTATTAAGAACTTAATTATAAACCACAATATGTTTATATATATATCCTACTCACACTCATCCTAGCACAGTAATTTATTGTGCAACCCATACCCATCCTGTTACCAATAGTTTGTGCAACCCATGCTCATCCTGTTACCTTTAGTTTATTGTGAAACCCATACTCATCCTATGAATGGTAATTTATTATGCACCTCATACTCATCCTGTGAGTCATAGGACATTGTGGAACCCTTTCTCATCGTGTGAATCTTTGTTTACTTTGCTTTCCATACTCTGCTCTCCGATAGTTTCTTGTGCAACCCATACCCATGATGTGAGTGGTAGTTTATTGTGTACCCTATACTCATCCTGTGAGTATAGGGTACACAATGAGTTCATTTGTACTCCATACTCATCAAGAAGTGTATTTTACCAGCATTGTAATATAAATTAAGAATAAAGGCATAATCTTATTATGTACCCATAATAAAAATAAGAGCCATCACACTATAATTTTCATGACAAACGGCCTAGACTCCACTTCCGCCTTCGACAAGCTGCTGCCGGAGGTGGGTATAGTTTATTGTACACTCCCGCACCCCCAGTCCTGGGAAGAGGGGCATTCGAATGTGGACATATGAACCATTACCCCCAACCCTTCCCTCTTAATAATAATTGAAACACTACACTACACACTATATGTTCATTTAATATTTCAAGTATAAGACTCAAGATATATTTAGGATTTAACGATTTAACATTGTCTCAATCATACCTTTATTGCACTTTATCATCATTATTTACAGAAAGAAATTAACATAAAAATGTAGTTAATTTTAACATACAAAACCGAATTTGAACATTGTTAATTTTGATGCAGGATCACTATTAATAAGAACTTAATTATAAACCACAATATGTTGTATATCATCAGAAATTTGGAAACATAATATATATATATATATATATATATATATATATATATATATATATATATATATATATATATATATATATATATAAATGGAAATTTAGCACATTTAAATAATGTTATTAAGCTTAAGAATAAATTACATAAAATTAACATAGTAAAATGACTGGGATACAGATGGATCAGTAATCACATTACAAGTCCAATTATTTCCTAACTGAAGTCTGTAACGCACTATCATGTCATATTTCATAATACAAATTAGGTAAGAGATATGCAATATCAACACAAAATCGTCAGCTACTATTTCCAAAACACATTTATTATATAGCATTAAACTGCTCTTTCACTTCGGGGGCGCTTACGCTGATATGGTTTTTTATCCAATTTATCCAATTCCAATTTATCTTAAGTTCCGACTCAGCGACGAGCCATGAACAACAAGAGCCTTTGACCCAGTTTCCGCCAAGGTTATAAATTAACGGTCGTAATGTAAACCGAAAATATAAATGATACATACATTGATTTCAGTACTGTAATATACCAGTTATTGGAGAGTTGAGAAGCGGGACCAAGAAATGCAGAATCTCAATAACCGAAAGAACAATTAGGTTGTACTGAAATTAACGTGGTGATTTATATAGTCTGTAAACAAGTACTATATCTATAAAATATAAAACTTATTTTAATTATCCTGCACTTCAAGAGACCACAAGCATTCTTACTCTCATTTATTTTTGTAGCAGAAATGTTTTGTCTATATTTATTTTATGGAAATTAGTGGTGTTTGAGCAAGCTAATCAACGTCAAAAATGTTTACGTTGTTGTTCTTCATCTGTAGTACTGAGCTCTACACATATGGGTAGCTTTGCCGCAGGCTGTTTACTGCTCTGAGAAATAAACATAAATCATCATGCCTGGAGCCCGCGGTGCCCGGCGCCTTGCTGTGGGAAGTCAGAGATGTTTATGATTCTGGTCTAGGAATACCGTGGGATTTCACCAAAATGTGTTGTATACAATGAAATGATTATACATTGCTATGTTGTGAACATTGTATACAGTACCTCAAGATATAAATCCCAAACCACTTAACTAGCTACCAGATACCTAATTAATTCCCTACTCTCTGTAAATGTCTTCCTGGTGTGTGTGTGTGTGTGTGTGTGTGTGTGTGTGTGTGTGTGTGTGTGTGTGTGTGTGTGTGCGTGCGTGTGTGTGTGTGTGTGTGTGTGCGTGTGTGTGTCTGCGTGTGTGCGTGTGTGTGTGTGCGCGTGTGTGTGTGTGTGTGTGTGTGTGTGTGTGTGTGTGTGTGTGTGTGTGTGTGTATACACCCACATATGTGTTGTATGTGGATGCTGAAGTTCAGTCTCTTGTCTATGTATAGGTCAAGGAACTTTCCATAATCATTATTGCTAATGTTAACATTGTGTATCTGAAGTTGAATTTGGTTTCAGGATTTACTTTCGAACAAAAATAGTAGTTGGTCTTTTTTATGTTTGATGTGAGTTTGTTAGTTTACATCCATGAGTGGACTTTTTAAATCTATTATTTTCATTATTATATAGTGCGTTTGGGTTGGGGTCTGAATAGAGGAAGGTAGCATCGTCAGCACTTATGTTTACACTTATTGGAAGTATCTAAGTATCAACTAAAGTATCTTCACACTTGACTTAAACTTTAGTAGCTATTTTCTGGACCATTCCTCAAGTTTCGGAGGTCAACGAAGATGGAATTCACATGAAATGGCTTATGTTACCATCACTAATAATGTTGTGTTTTCTGTCTAGCTTCAGACACGGTTATGTTACAATTGTGTCTTAAAGAGTTGCGCGCAATTAAGCATGATAGAAATCACTTACAATTAATGCAGGATGGTAGAAAATCACTTACAATTAATGCATCAAGTTTGGAGACTTGAATTGAAATTGAAATTGAAATAAGTTTATTGAGGTAAAATACACACAAATGGATGAGGTAGCTCAAGCTATTCTCACCCCGTTCAGTATATCGTGTTAATACATACATAGACACACACACTTGTACACATTTTAGTGTAACAAGCAAGGCAAATAGTTCTGTCTGATGGGTAGAGGCAACTGCACTTGCAGCTGCACCCGTGTGGCGGTGTAGGAAACCATCAATGTATATGATTTGAAAGAGAGAGAGAGAGAGAATGATCTGTGGACAGAGCATCAATATGGCGTAAGGTATTGGGCTTTGCCTCAAGATGAAGCATAATAAAGAACCCGAATATCAGGAGAAAAAATTACATTAAAAACTGTCCACATGATACATATATATAATCATGTTTTAAACATTTTAATTGTATTATTTGCATATATATATATATAATTAGGAAGTAATGTTTATCTGGGTAAGTTGTCAGCTTTTATGAACTAATAGCTAGTGCGGCTTGTATATGGGGTACATCCGGTCTCTTACCCTCGACTGCGGCGGTAACTTTATGGTCAGGAAGCCAAAAATATTTATAGTTCAAGTTCAAGTATGTTTATTGAGACAAGAAAAAAATACATCTCAAAGGGATAGAGTAACTTAGGCTATTTCTACCCCCTCTACTTCAAGTCCCTCAAGGGGCGCACAAATTCAGTAAGTACAAATAGACAATTAACATTACAAGAATCCCATTTAACATTGCAGGTTAATATAGTAAGTACAGCATACAATTGTTACACTCTTGGGGCAAAATTTTTGTAGCTCCTAAGTATACTGTCTATCATACCATTATCACACATACAAACAATTTGATGTGGTACATTACTTATTTCCTTATTTCTATAGTTATCAATAAGTTGACACTATAATACATAATGTTCTAAGGTGTGGGCGTGCGGCATACTACATAATTTACACTCCTTATCTTTTTCACTGACATCAACTCCGTATTGCCAGATATATTTGTATCCTAATCTTAATCTCATGTAAATTGAATCCTTCCAAGTTGACTTTCCTTTATCATAGGTGAAGGACGAGTTTGTATTTATTACTGAATAATTCTTAAGTGTGTTACTACTATCCACTATTGCCATTCTTTTTATCATTTCTTCATCTTCATTTCCTCTTATTATTCCTCTTACATCTGTCTTCATTCTGAAATAAAAACCTTTGACGTTACTTTGCATATATGTACATTAATTATATAATTGATTGGCTTGTGTGCAGGCCTTCACACTCCCTGAGCGAGCCATCAAGTAACTATAAAAAGGCATATATCTTCACTTTCACTTCAGTTATATTTATACCAAAGTATTAACATGCAGCTTATATGTCTTTCTGATGACATAAAAAGCTTCGTTTTTTATAATATATAGATTCAATTAACATTGATTTTCAAAAGGTCATAGTTCCCATCGAAAGGGAGAGCGTCGGCCAAGAAGCCTTGTTTAAAATATGAATATTTTTCCTCTCTAATAAGGTATAATCTCTGTGATGCATTAACACAAACTATTTTATATCTGCCTTTCTGATAACATATATAAATATAATCTTTATTTGTGAATATTTGTTAATTAAGCAATATATCAGAGAGCGTGTAGGGTTCGGTGTTCTATGAACGAAAAGGACTGGAGTAGTTTAAATAGCGAACGCATACCAACGAATAACGCTAGTATCTATATAACAAATTTATTGTCATGTGGAATTGATTTAACTTCCAGACACTTTTTTTTAATAAATATTAAATATTTTGTGGCTGTTTATGAAAAATATTATTATAAATACACATTCTACTTGTTAATATTACCAATTAAATTTGCGACAATTTGAGCCATGAAATACGACGACTGGATCACTGTGTACAGGAGGCTGTTATGGCAGCAAACACTCTCCAGGCGACCATATATCTTGGATAAGTCGCTCCACACAATTGTCGCTTGGACCGTCGACTTCCTATGGCGTCACCTCTCACATATTTACGTCTCATTTCGTTATGAAATTAGATTATTTCAGAGAAAAAATAGGTTTGATCATGTTCTACGTGTAGCACCAACATTATAGTAAGTAAATATACCATATTTCTTCATTACTTACGTAATGCTAATACGTTTTGGGTAGTTTTGGCCTGATTTGGGATGATTGGGGTAATTCTATGGACCCCATAAGAGGTTGTTCTGGAAACTGGAAAATATTGGAGGGGTGACAGGTAAGCTTCTATCATGGATGAAAAATTTTCTGACTGATAGAAAAATGAGGGCAGTAATCAGAGGCAATGTATCGGAATGGAGAAATGTCACAAGTGGAGTACCACAGGGTTCAGTTCTTGCACCAGTGATGTTTATTGTGTACATAAATGATCTACCAGTTGGTATACAGAATTATATGAACATGTTTGCTGATGATGCTAAGATAATAGGAAGGATAAGAAATTTAGATGATTGTCATGCCCTTCAAGAAGACCTGGACAAAATAAGTATATGGAGCACCACCTGGCAAATGGAATTTAATGTTAATAAATGTCATGTTATGGAATGTGGAATAGGAGAACATAGACCCCATACAACCTATATATTATGTGAGAAATCTTTAAAGAATTCTGATAAAGAAAGAGATCTAGGAGTGGTTCTAGATAGAAAACTATCACCTGAGGACCACATAAAGAATATTGTGCAAGGAGCCTATGCGATGCTTTCTAACTTCAGAATTGCATTTAAATACATGGATGGCGATATACTAAAGAAATTGTTCATGACTTTTGTTAGGCCAAAGCTAGAATATGCAGTTGTTGTGTGGTGCCCATATCTTAAGAAGCACATCAACAAACTGGAAAAGGTGCAAAGACATGCTACGAAGTGGCTCCCAGAACTGAAGGGCAAGAGCTACGAGGAGAGGTTGGAAGCATTAAACATGCCAAAACTAGAAGACAGAAGAAAAAGAGGTGATATGATCACTACGTACAAAATAGTAACAGGAATTGATAAAATCGACAGGGAAGGATTCCTGAGACCTGGCACTTCAAGAACAAGAGGTCATAGATTTAAACTAGCTAAACACAGATGCCGAAGAAATATAAGAAAATTCACCTTCGCAAATAGAGTGGTAGACGGTTGGAACAAGTTAAGTGAGAAGGTGGTGGAGGCCAAGACCGTCAGTAGTTTCAAAGCGTTATATGACAAAGAGTGCTGGGAAGACGGGACACCACGAGCGTAGCTCTCATCCTGTAACTACACTTAGGTAATTACACTTAGGTAATCACACACACACACACACACACACACACACACACACACACACACACACACACACACACACACACACACACACACACACACACACACACACACACACACACACACACACACACACACACACACACACACACACACACACACACACACACACACACACACACACACACACACACACACACACACACACACACACACACACACACACACACACACACACACACACACACACACACACACACACACACACACACACACACACACACACACACACACACACACACACACACACACACACACACACACACACACACACACACACACACACACACACACACACACACACACACACACACACACACACACACACACACACACACACACACACACACACACACACACACACACACACACACACACACACACACACACACACACACACACACACACACACACACACACACACACACACACACACACACACACACACACACACACACACACACACACACTTACTTTAGGCCTTACTGCCTACGTAAGGCCAGTCTTAGAGTATGCCGCCTCATCATGGAGTCCCCATCTGAAGAAGCATATAATGAAACTGGAAAAGGTTCAGAGGTTTGCAACGAGACTCGTCCCAGAGCTACGAGGGATGGGGTATGAAGAGCGCCTGAGGGAACTGTGCCTTACGACACTAGAAAGAAGAAGGGAGAGGGGGGACATGATAGGAACGTATAAGATACTCAGAGGAATTGACAGAGTGGACATAGACGAAATGTTCACACGGAATAGTAACAGAACGAGAGGACATGGATGGAAGCTTGAAACTCAGATGAGTCACAGAGATGTAAGGAAGTTTTCTTTTAGCGTGAGAGTAGTGGGGAAATGGAATGCACTTCAGGAACAGGTTGTGGAAGCAAATACTATTCATAATTTTAAAACCAGGTATGATAGGGAAATGGGACAGGAGTCATTGCTGTAAACAACCGATGCTCGAAAGGCGGGATCCAAGAGTCAATGCTCGATCCTGCAAGCACATATAGGTGAGTACATATAGGTGAGTACACACACACCCCCCCCCCCCCCCCCCCTCCCTCCTCCCGGAGGGTATAGATTCATTTCTCTCAATGTTTGCGGACGATGCCAAAATTATGAGAAGGATTAAGACAGAAGAGGACTGTTTGAGGCTTCAAGAAGACCTAGACAAACTGCAGGAATGGTCAAACAAGTGGTTGTTAGAGTTTAACCCAACCAAATGTAATATAATGAAGATAGGTGCAGGGAGCAGGAGGCCAAATACAAGGTATTATCTGGGAGAGGAAATTCTTCAGGAGTCAGAGAAAGAAAAAGACTTGGGAGTTGATATCACGCCAGACCTGTCTCCTGCAGCACATATCAAGAGGATAACATCAGCGGCATATGCCAGGCTGGCCAACATACGAATGGCATTCAGAAATTTGTGTAAAGAATCATTCAGAACTTTGTATACCACATATGTCAGGCCAATCCTGGAGTATGCAGCCCCAGCATGGAGTCCATATCTAGTCAAGGATAAGACTAAACTGGAAAAGGTTCAAAGATTTGCCACCAGACTAGTACCTGAGCTGAGAGGTATGAGCTACGAGGAGAGACTACGGGAATTAAACCTCACTTCGCTGGAAGACAGAAGAGTTAGGGGGGACATGATCACCACATTCAAGATTCTGAAGGGAATTGATAGGGTAGATAAAGACAGGCTATTTAACACAAGGGGCACACGCACAAGGGGACACAGGTGGAAACTGAGCGCCCAAATGAGCCACAGAGATATTAGAAAGAACTTTTTTAGTGTCAGAGTGGTTGACAAATGGAATGCATTAGGAAGTGATGTGGTGGAGGCTGATTCCATACACAGTTTCAAGTGTAGATATGATAGAGCCCAATAGGCTCAGGAATCTGTACACCTGTTGATTGACGGTTGAGAGGCGGGACCAAAGAGCCAGAGCTCAACCCCCGCAAGCACAATTAGGTGAGTACAATTAGGTGAGTACACACCACACACACACACACACACCATACACACACACCATACACACACACCATACACACACACCATACACACACACACACACCACACACACACACACACCACACACATTATTCCAAACTACTTTGGCTAGACGGTAGAGCAACGGTCTCGCTTTATGCATGTAGGCATTCAGTCCCCAACCTTCCAAGTGGTTGGAAGACAATGGATTATGAAAGTTGGAAGTAATAGAAGTTAATTTATACAGCATCTATGCATGACAATCTGAGTGATATCTAGAACTTTTTTACAGACACGCATCCATAGACACAAACTGTGATAAGGGAAACCATCTGAGGGGACACAGATGGCCTTGTGGACCCACAAGTATAAACTGACACACACACTCACCCGAACACTCACAGGGACACACTCACTGTTATTATATGAGTTCAAAGGGTTAGCCACATCTAGAATGGTCTCGCTGTTTGGAATGGGTTCAACAGGCCTCTAATGGCCTACTGGGGCCATAACAATCTCGCCGGGGCTGTAATGGCCTGCCTGAGGCCATAATGGCTTTGTAATAACTGGAATGTAATAGTTAGATTTGAAATATCACCTTTGTGATATCAGCCTGTCATACATATAACCAATCCATTAATTCAAAATAAATAGCTGAGTAGATAGAGCTTCGGCCTCACACAGATGGGGTCAAGTGGTTCGAGTCTTCTAGAGCTCAGGTGAATGAAATATCTTTTAAGAGTGCTGGTAATGTTATTTGTTTGATTGATCTAATGTTACACGACAGAGTGCTGGGAAGACGGGACACTACAAGCGTAGCTCTCATCCTGTAACTACACTTAGGTTTATTGTTTATTGCTTTTTTGTAATTTTTCTCTGATTGGTTTTGGTTCATGTTGATGTGAAGCTTAAAATGGTTAAGTTTGACAAATATACATAACTGTTATTGAAATTTCATAATTTAAATCCATAATGATTTTTTTTCTGTGCAATATCTTAAGAAAATCATTGTATTGATTTAAAATCCATAACACTGATAAATGGTCATAAACAAAATGTATCCCTCAGTATTTGTCAGTGTCCTTACCTGTTGAAGATTCTGGGGGTTAATGTCCCCGCAGCCCAGTGTCTGTCCAGGCCTCCTAGTTGCTGGTCTGATTCAGCAGACTGTTTGATGTGGCTGCTCACATCCTGATATGAGTCACAGCCTGGTTGATCAGGTATCTTTTGAAGGGGCTTGTCGAGTTCTCTTTTTAACACTGCAAGAGGTCGCTCAGTTATGTCCTATATGTGTGGGGTAAGAGTGTTTAAAAGTTTTGGGCCTTTTCTGTTGATCGAGTTCTCTTTCAGCGTGCCTATTGCACCCTCTCTCTTGCAACTTTTTTGTAATACCCAGGTGTTTTGTGTTTATTTGGAGTATGTGAAGTATGGCTAACACTATTAACTTCATATATTGACAATGTACTTTATATTTCAGTGTGATTGGGACTCCACATGAGAGTGAGTGGCCACGAGATGTATCACTGTCCCGCAGTAACTTCCGTCACCATCAGGGTAGACATATCAAAGACGTTGTTCCAGAAATCACAGATGATGCGGCAGACCTCCTTCAGGTACTGAATATGTTGTCTCAATATTAATCCTTTTTTTTTTTTTTAATTTTGTTCTACACTCACATAAGTTTACCCCCTAAGGTAAGATTTTTGGTATCATTAGACTAGAATTATGAACAGTTAGGCAGGACTTAATTTATAAGTACAGTACTTAATTTCTCCCTGTGTCCCCTTGTTCGTGTTCCACTCATGGCAAATACAAGTAGTTTATTTTTGTCCAACCTATTAGTTCCTCTGAGAATTTTGTAGGTAGTGATCATGTCTCTTCTAACTCTTCTGCCTTCTGTTGTTTTCTGTGTCTTCATCCTGTTCTTAGGATGAAGATGCAAGGGGTGTAACATCTACATCCCTGGTAAATGTTACAAGCTCATTTACCCACCTTTTCACTTTGTGCATAACTATCCCATGAACATACCGATACATGGAATAGCCCCATTATAATTTAATCATATGTAGTTATTACTTGCAAAATTATTTCCTTTCCAGAAAATGCTGAAATTTTTGCCAAGTGTTCGTATCTCTGCCATAGAAGCTCTCAAACACCCGTACTTCCGTGGGTTGAACACACCACGAGTTATGGCCACAAGCAATAGGTCAACACCAACTCAACAAGTTTTAAGCCCAGCCCCCCTTGCTACAAGTAGCCCTGCCAATGTGCACCACCACCACCACCACCAACGTCACGCAGCTGCTAGTGCTTCCAATACGGCCAGTAGTATGGTCGACAATCCCTCGAGGCAAGCTGCATTACCCTCTCAGGTAACTGCCAATGATGAAAATAACCCGAATGCAGGTAACAGTGCCAATACAAACTCAACAATATTAATAATGCCAGAACCTAAAATTACCGAACGTGCCATCACCACTGCCAACACATCTACTAACACAGAACCCCCTGCCACAGTCACTACCACAACTCCTGCAGGTGCTGGTGTTGGCTCTTCCCCTGAAAATAGCTCAAGCACTGTGTAATTTATTTTAGAATTCTAATTACTAGACAAAATTAATCAGAACGGGACCCTTGGTGGTGATTTAATAAAGGGCGAGGTTTGAATGTCTTTATTTGACGCTGAAAACGGTCATTGACTAAGTTATGTTGTGAAAGAGTGACTATAGAACAAATGAAAGTTTATTGTGTTTGCTGAAAATCATAATTTAAATGGACAGATCATTCTTGTACCCCAAGATGTCTGCATTAATTATTGAAATCTCAATATGTGCAGCAGCTAAGCTTC
>NC_091171.1:44581660-44589160 GCF_040958095.1 Procambarus clarkii
CTAACCTACCTAACCTAACCTAACCTAACTTTTTCGGCTACCTAACCAAACCTAACCTATAAAGATAGGTTAGGTTAGGTTAGGTAGGGTTGGATAGGTTCGGTCATATATCTACGTTAATTTTAATTCCAATAAAAAAAAATTGACCTCATACATAATGAAATGGGTAGTTTTATCATTTCATAAGAAAAAAATTAGAGAAAATATAATAATTCAGGAAAAATTGGCTTATTAGGCAAATCGGGCATTGCATAGTAGTCCAAAAAGTGCGTTCTGGCTATTAGGTACGACATATATATATATATATATATATATATATATATATATATATATATATATATATATATATATATATATATATATATATATATATATATATATATATATATATATATATATTTATTTTCTTTTTTTTTAAAGTACACACACACACTGCAGTTAGAGAAGATTCAGAGGTATGCCACCCCAACTAGTCCCAGAACTGACAGGTATGAGCTTTGACGAAAGGTTATAGAAGCTAAACCTCACCTCCCTGGATGACAGAAGACTAAGAGGAGACATGATAACTACCTACAAAATTCTCAGGGGAACTGACAGGGTGGACAAAGACAAAATATTTAGCATGGGTGGAACACGAACAAGGGGACACAGGTGGAAATGTAGTACTCAAATGAGCCACAAAGACATTAGAAAGAATTTTTCAGTGTCAGAGTATTTAATAAATGAAATGCATTAAGCAGTGATGTGGTTGAGGCAGACTCCATACACAGTTTCAAATGTAGATTTGATAGAGCCCAGTAGACTCCAGAATCTGTACACCAGTTGATTGACAGTTAAGAGCTGGGACCAAAGAGCCAAAGCTCAACCCCGAGAAGCACAACTAGGCGAGTACAACTTGGTGAGACTGCACCTGGTCTTGATATTTACAAAATGAGTGTCTGTAATGTTCGGCTATCAGACTTTAAGCTGTGTTTTCTTCATTTTAATTTATCATAAAAAAATGCTTGTTTTAAATACAATTAAAAACACTAAAATCATTTACTTGTACTTAATACTGTATTAGTGTATATGTTTTGTAAGGTGTTATTATACAGGGCAAAGTTCATGACCTAATCTGAACACATTGAAAGAATACAAGTGATTGTGAGTTGGTTGAGCTGATTATAATACTCGATAGATCTGCCTTCCTAACCCTTTGCTGACATATCTTGTATTGTACATACTTGAACAGCGTACCCTCTCCAGGTATGCTCCAGATGTACATAAATCCACAAGTGGTGTACTTGCTCTATTGCATACTAGCATGGGGCACAGTTCTGACTTTGGTTTACACCCAAGTTGGTCCATATCTGACCCAAAGTATCATTATGTCAATGCTATTGGTAAAAAATATTATTTCTATCAACTTGGCAAAATATTGAAACATTGAATGATTAAATACTGACAGTACACTAGTATATTGTGTGTAGGAGAGTCACAATTTTTTTTTTTACATCTTGTTACACGATTACACATAATTTGAAAATGATTATTAATACTGTTTGATAAATATTATGTGAAAAAAGTGTCTTGCAGTGTAAAATACAATAATAAAACTAAAATTCCTCACAGTCATCTGCCAGTGCCAGATTAACTGCTAAGAGCAAGGAGAAAATAATTTTGTTTCATTAGAACTCACAGGAGAAGCACAAGTTGTACTGTACATCAAATATAATCTATGCTAATATATAAAATATTACAGTATTGTATAATTGAGTTATAAATAGCTGTACTAGAAATCAACATATTTTAAGATATATATCAGTATGAATAATTCTCATAAATGCAAGCCAGGTAGCAACTTATTGATTTTTGTCATTTATTTAGTATGATTATTGTGTAAATGAGATTTATTTTTGGTAATCTTATTCTTTAAATTCTCTGAAATTAAACAAATTTGAGTAGAACAAGCAGGACTATATCTCCATTTGCCAACACTAGTGTCCTATACTTGCTATATGGTTAGCCGAGGAAATTCTCATGGATGTGTATGGAAAAATACTGCCACTCATAAACAGTAGTTTTGTCAACACAAAAACTACTACACATTGCCAGAAATAATTAACCTCTAATAAATACTATTGCCTTAGTTCTGTCAGTATATTTAAGCTGTTTCATTTTTGTTGTTTGTGACCTTCAAAGTTGCCATGGCTTAACCTCCCAGTTACTGTTAGTCAGGTAGTGAATTGGTCTTGTTTGCCATGAAGGTCCACTACCGTACTTATTGACAGTAATTCAAACAGTAATACTAATAAGCAGATGCAACCATGTGTAATTAGTGCTCTTTTAAAAAGCTGAGCATGTCACTGTACAGAAAAGACAGGCTGAGCATGTCACTGTACAGTAAAGGCAGGCTGAGCATGTCACTGTACAGTAAAGACAGGCTGACCATGTCACTGCACATTAAAGACAGGCTGAACATGGCACTGTACAATAAAGACAGGCTGACCATGTCACTGTACAGTAAAGACAGGCTGACCATGTCACTGTACAGTAAAGGCAAGCTGAGCATGTCACTGTACAGTAAAGACAGGGTGAGCATGACACTACAGTAAAGGCAGGCTGAGCATGTCACTGTACAGTAAAGACAGGCTGAGCATGTCACTGTAGACCAAAAGCAATGCACAAAATAGATAAGAATATTTCATTTTAGGAATGAACAACATATATATGTATCAGGTTGATACATTACCAGGTCATCTGCATAATTAGATTTATTTTACTTTTCTATCCAACCACTTGTTTATTTTTCCAATGTCCAGTGAGCCAACTTCTCTATGCAGGAAGGTCCTTCATATGTATTTTTGTACACTTTTCCTGTACAACTTTGTCTCCTGTCTCATCATTCACTCTTAACACTTTTATTCTTTACATTAACTTTTAGTGTGTGTTCTCGTCTAATTTGTACTCGTACTCTTTGTTCTCATGTTCATCAATCTTGTATACAATTTCCAAACATTTCTATGGTTAGGCTCTATGGTTTCCAAACACTTTGGTTAGGCTTTGACTGACATTATTAACATGAGATTCAGGTATTAAACATGCACTGTAACCCTTTGTGGAGGTATACATCATTTACCATAAGTTATTAACCACACACCCAGTCCAAATGATGTTAGGTTATTCCCCGCCTCTGTTTGAATCCAAACAGTAGTATGATATTGCATTTAAATAAAGTTGCAACATGCTTGTCAAGTGACGTGTTCACTTTCATAAAAATCCATTAGCTTGTGCTCATACAATATAGAATTTTCATCGTAGCACCCGAGTAGGTTGCAAATTTTTTAAAAGTCTCGTCTTTTTTATTTTGTGCATATACCTCAGAAAATGTATTGGAATATTATTACTTTTATAAGTATTTAGTCAAGAGTGTTCAGGAATGTAATCAGTATGAATAATTCTGAGACTAGCCAGCAGGCGCCAGGTAGCAAAACCATTGCAAACACTTGAGCATTATTATTTAAATATCTGAGCGAGAAAAATGATTTGTTTGTGCTCTTGTGTTTCTATTAGACATATAGTATACTCTACACACAGTACAGTATATTATATTGGATTTTAGTAATATAGTACATTTTGAAAACACAGTCCTGTGAGGTACTGTAACTAGATTTTGAAAATTCAGTCCTCTGAGGTAACTAGGTTTTGAAAATTCAGTCCTGTAACTAGGTTTTGAAAATTCAGTCCTGTAACTAGGTTTTGAAAATTCAGTCCTGTAACTAGGTTTTGAAAATAGTCCTGTGAGGTAACTAGGTTTTGAAAAGTCAGTCCTGTGAGGTAACTTGGTATTCAAACAGTCCTGTGAAGTAACTTGGTATTCAAACAGTCCTGTGAAGTAACTTTTACTTTACTTTTAAATACAGTCTGCAGGGGCAGACTGTATAAGGCAGATCAGGCAGATCATAAGTTGAAATTAAAAAGAAAAGTGACCATTCATTAATATGATGTTTGTTAATAACTATCAGTGTGCTAAAAGTGTAATCATATCAGTGTACATCTCTGACATGTCCCAAACACAGGTTCAGTGTACCTTTCCATAGATTCAGATTACCATTCCATAAATTCAGTGTACTTTTTTGTAGATTCAGTGTACCTTTCCATAGATTCAATGTACCTCCATAAATTTAGCATACATTTTCTTAGGATCACTGTACCTTCCCATAGATTTATTGTGTCTCCATAAATTCAGTGAACCTCCATAAATTCAATGTACTGTATTTTCCATAGATTCAGTGTACTTTTTCCATAAAAACAGTGTACTGTACCAAAATAATCAATGTACCTTCCCATGCATTATGTACCTGTCCATAAATTCAGTGTACCATTCCATAAATTCAATGTATTTTTGTCATAAATTTTGTGTACCTTGTCATAAATTTTGTGTACCTTGTCATAAATTTGGTGTACCTTTCCATAAATTCAGTGTTCCTTGTCATAAATTTTGTGTACCTTGCCATAAATTTTGTGTACCTTTCCATAAATTTTGTGTACCTTTCCATAAATTCAGTGTATCTTTCATAAATTTTGTGTACCTTGACAAATTTTTTGTACCTTGCCATAAATTTTGTGTACCTTGTCATAAATTCAGTGTACCTTTCCATAAAAAGTGTACGTATGATATTACTGTGCCTTCGTTCTGTTTGATACGCTTGTGTAATGGATAGGAACACACTGTATATGCTGTTGATAAAAATTGGTTAAAATTAATTTAGAATAAAGTGTTTTGGGAGCATTGTTCGTCACAGTGTCGGGATGATGTCACGAGTGCCAACACTTACATACTCGGCCACAAGAAAAGTGACAGTGCTATAGAGGGACAATCTTTTCTTTATATAGAGTGTAAACGCTCAAAATCAGTGGTTGAATTTGGGAAATGAACATGTAAATTCATTACATAAGTGCAAATATGAATAGTATCAAAATATTCCGAGTTCACAGATTGGTCACACAAAAGTATACTCGTTAGTGTAGTGTTTTAACTAAACCCTTGTGCCTTAACTATGGGCCTTACTAGTTGAATTTAGGTGTCTGGTGGTTAATTATTGCATCAAGTTGCATCCCCCTATAGTTTACCCTATAACAAATGTGTACAAAATGGTGCCACAACGAATTTTGATGTTTTGTATTAAACTTCTGATCATAATAAAGACATCAGCATTTACTACATAGATTATATCAGATAGATGAGTTCCAGTAATGGTTTGGACACATAGCCAACTCATCTGTTAAGTCTTGCTCATAATGAGCTACTTTATCTGTTATGTGACCTTGCATCAGTCTTTTTGTTTGTTAGCTTATTCAGTGGAAAAATAGAAAATCTCAAAGTGAAAACCCCACCAATGTTTTTACTCATAAAGCTGTTGTTTGGATAAATTTATATTTGTTAAATATACTATTAATACTGTAACTGAGCTCATCTAAACCATAAACTAATTGACCATTAACTGCAAGACAGCCAAGTTATCATCTGTCTTATGAAATGTCGTAAAGATTCTTTTTTAGCAAAACAAAGGTGTATTCTTGAAACGTGCTTGGTGAAAGTACAGGTGTTTAGGTGTTATTTTAGGACAAATGTTTTTATTGCAAGTTTACTAATTAGGCTCTAGTTTAATAACACTTGTATAAATATATGAGGCTTCAAAAAATTATGAATCAAATTAATGGCAACATTTGAACTTTGTGTGTAGCTATGTTTACTGTAAATATTTATAATTAGTAATCAAGAAACTTCAGGTTTCTTTAATAATGGTACTGTATTTAATTACCGAGTCTCAGTTGTAATGATGTACTATCTGCATTTTAAGACAATATTTTCTTTGTTTGGTTCAACTCAGGGAACCAAAAGTTGCAAAACTTTTAAAGCTCTTTTGAGGTGTGATATTAAGATCTGTATTACAATTATAGTATCACAAATTGTTTAGTACTGTACGTCCTTGACTGCAGAAAGACATTCAAAACAGAGTAGTGAAGCCATGCACATAATTGGTAGTAATGTGAAACTTACTTTTAACTAAGCATGGTTCAAGAATACTTCAACAAGTCAATGCATATCTTCACATTATCTGATAGGCATTTAGTTGCCACAGGTATGTATTTTATTTATACTTAAGTAATAAAAATAAAATTCTATTACAGTTTTTTCTTTGCCATATTAAAATTTATGTAAATGTAATAAACATATAGTACAGT
The DNA here is from genome assembly GCF_040958095.1 of Procambarus clarkii. Taxonomy (NCBI): domain Eukaryota; kingdom Metazoa; phylum Arthropoda; class Malacostraca; order Decapoda; family Cambaridae; genus Procambarus; species Procambarus clarkii. Next base: position 44,587,889 of record NC_091171.1, read on the forward strand.
ACTGTATATGTACAAAATAATTTACAGCCATTACTAAAGCACAAGTACAGTGTACAGTACAATGCACAATTGATTTAATGCAGTAGAGACTGAATGGAATGAGTGCAAAGATTTTGCCAGAAAATGACACTGTTGGATCAAACAAAAAAAGCTGATTGTATTACTGTATGAAAATTAGGGTGGATGTAATGAGTGTAGGAATCATATACAGTAGACGTTGGTGTACTAAATGTATTGTATTATTGTGTGAAAATTAGGGTGGATGTAATGAGTGTAAGAATCATATACAGTAGGCATTGGTGTACTATGTGAAGGTGAGAGCATGTATGGATTGAAGAGTGGTGTTCTTGACAAAAGTGACAGCTTATTGAAGCAAAATATATGGTAGTGCAGAACAGACCCTTAGTCCTTTGGTCCTGGGTTCGATCCCCGGCACAGGCAGAAAGAAATGGGCAGAGTTTCTTTCAGAGTTAGTGATGTTAGCACTAACATCACACATCATAAAAATCTTTGAAAGAATGCTAAGAAGTAGATCATAAAATACATGGAATCACAGATCTCCGTAACAGGGAGATGCTGTTTCAGAACAGGGTGCTCTTGCTTATCACAGTTGCTGGACCACTATGACATGGCCTTAGATGCCATGGAAGGCAAACAAAACGCTGATGTAATTTACACAGATTTTGTAAAAGCCTTCGACAAATGGGACCATGGTGTTATTCCACACAAAATGCGTTCAAAAGGAATTACCAGAAAAATAAGCAGATGTATCTACAATTTCCTGACTAACAGAACCCAATGTGTAATACAGTAGTCAACAAAATAAAATCCGGTCTGTCAACCGTGAACAGCTCAGTCCCCCAGTGTACTGTGCTTGCTCCAGTACTTTTTCTCATCCTCATATCGTACATAGACAAGGACACAATCTATTGTACTGTATCATCCTTTGCAGACTGTATCATCCTTTGCAGATGACACTAGGATTTATATGAGTAGACAACATAGAGGACAAAGCAAACCTTCAATCAGATGTAAATCAGGTCTTTCTATGGACTACAGAAAATAATATTGTGTTTAACTAAGACATTAGTTAAAACCCCTCCTCTACTCAAATCCATTCCATACAGTGGTCGACCCCTACATACACATTCATAAATTTTTACATGCTGTTCATTCAAAACAGAAATTTTCTCAAATACAAATCAATGTTATAATATATTAGCATGTTGTTTGTTGTTGTTAAAGATTTAGCTACTCAGGACAAAGTGTCCA